>NC_067137.1:72747026-72849526 GCF_903995435.1 Acomys russatus
CTGAACAAGTATGAAGTGGAATGGAGAGTGGGTAGAGAGTACATTTAAGGGTTTGTGTGCCACTGATTAGCTCTACTTGATGTTCTGTGTCTTTAGGTACTACAGAAGAAGTTGATGCTCTGCAAAGCAGAGTGTGGTAGTGTTTTGGGCACAAGCTAAATTATACATGCCACAATTTGGATCCAGTCACAATAAGAATACAAAACCTCAATGCTCATTTTGAGACAGACTATGGGCAATGAAAATAATTCATTGTAAAATAGAAAGAACAGGGAAAAATGATTAAAAGTACTATATATTTTATAGGTAAGAATTTTTTACTGATTTCCAATAGGAAATGAATTTCTCCCATTGACCCAACTGAAATCTCTATTTTTGCCTTTAAATCTTCATTGAGTGTATTTTATTTTCCATGTTGCTATGTCACATGAGGACTTTTTTATAGTCATACATAATGTACACGAAGCATACCCTTATAGCTCCTTCTTTATTTTTTCCCTTCTGCCATTCCTGTTTGTCTCTTCTACCCCTACAGTCCTCCATTTCTGTTATTTATGTTTTTGCAATTTGGAAACATATCTTTAGGAACAGTTTCCTGTGATGTAGAGACACCAGATAAAGATGTCTGTAGCAAAAACTGAAACCTATGTGGCTGGAAAGAACAGAATCCTAAGAGCTGTCATCTGACCACCATACGTGTTGGCGTGGAACATATGTGTTGATACACTGGAGAGAGGGGGAGAGGAAGGGAAAGGAAGAGAAAGACAGAGAGAGAGGCAGAGTGAAAGGAAGGGAAAGAGAGAAGGACCAGGACGAGGACAGGGAGAAGGAAGGGAAGAGGGAGAGAAGGATGACTAATTTGCCTTGACCAAAACTTGTGAACCTGAGTGGAAAGCAAGGAAAAACAAAGAAACAAACAAATAAACAAAAAACAAAAATCCCAGATACACAGACATACAAACAGAAAAGCTGGGTTCAGAGTTCTCTCTGTCGCTCTGCTGGAAGAACACTAACTATGAAAGCTCAGCACATTTTTTTTTTATCATAATGTATTCACATTATATCTCCATTGTTATCCTCTCAGCCTTATCTTCCTGTTCCCATTCCCTCCATCTTCTGCCCTTTTCCCCTCCCCTAAACCTCTGACAGGAGTGGGGGGCGGAGCTCCTACCCGTCTTTTGATCACAGTCCATCAGGATAGCCAGCCCACACTTACTTCTTATTGTGAACAGCACTGGAGCAAAAGTTGGCTAGTCACAGTAGGAGGCTCTGTGGGGGAGGAGATTCAGGTTTTAGTCATGCAAGGGGAGGAAGCTGCAGCTATCTGCATTTGTTAGTTTTTTGTTTGGTTGGTTAGTTGGTTGTTATTTTGCTTTTATTTCAGGCTTCGGTCAATTGTTCCTATATACTTCTACTTGGCCCCCACTGTGAATATTTGGGAAAGGCAGGCTTTGCCTTCCCCAGTGCTTCAAGGGCCAAAGAAGGCTATGCCACTCCCTGAGGTACTGGGTGTCATTGACATGGCCCTACACATGTCAAAAATGCAAGGTCCAGCAGGATTTTATCTGATCTTTACATGTTCACCCAAGGCTTCCTCCACACCCTACAGTAATAAATATACAAAAAAGAATGATACATGAATTAATAATAATTAAAAAGAAAAAAGAATCCCCTTTATCCTAAAATCAACTAATTAGAGACATTTAGGTATTTTTAACCAATTAAATATTACTTCTGCTTTAAGGGTGATATAATGCTGGTTTTACAATTAAGACTCTGTGGGTGATTTTGTTAAGTGCCCAAAATATGTTCATTTTATGTACACAAAATGCATTTTATGTTCAAAATTGTGTACTTTATATGGATAAAAGTTAATTTTCATAGGTATTAAACATGTTTATACATGCATTGTCTTATGAGTATGTGATTTCAATATAGCAGAACTTGCCCTGTACTTCAGATGACTCTTTAGAAACTGAACCTTATGTACACAACTGAGAATAAAAGCTCATGGAATCAATGATATTTTTATGCTCTAAACTCTATTCACCTGTCCATTTGAGTAATTACAGTAGGTTGAGCACATGGTACGCTCTCCTCTATTTGCAATATTTTAAGAAAAAATTTAAGCTATATCATATGGAATCAGTTACTTTAATAATGAACTACCTGAATTATTCCTTTCTTAGGAGTAAATAAACAAGGGAATTTCTAGAATTGCATAAACAATTAATTCCACCCCTCCATTCTTCCACTCCAGGCTTCCCTCACCACAGGCCATATCAGATCACAGAGTCATCTCTCCTGACAGTGAGGATATGGGAGCCCCTCATAACAAAATGTCTAATGGAGAGAAAGGGTTGTCTGGATTTCCTAATAAGGTGAAATATCAGTTCAATGGGATTGAAACCAATCAATATTTATTGATACCGTCAAATATTTACAAAATAGCCATTGCTGTCTGTTAAATATAGTAAATATTATTATTTAATTATTCTTAGATTATTTTTTTTATAAAACCTCACTTATTTACAATTATTCTGTGGTTTTATAGACCAGGAAATGCAAGAGCTACACAAAATGCATTTTACTAGTTACTGGCTCTGTTTTCAAACTCTTTACAGTGAGATTGAGAAATTGGTCTATGGCTTCCCCAATTGCTATTTGATTTTCTGCTCACTTTTCTCTATGCCTCTTAAATAGAAAAATGCTAGTGCACTCATGTGTTTCATCATCATTTCCACTATTCCGCTAAGAATGTGCTATCATTTTTGATAATGGGTTTTTAATATTTCTGGATAAAAGAAAGCTTCCCTCCTTTGAGATGGGTAAAAGAATGTTCTTCTTAACTTCAACTCTTCCCTAAACACCAAACTAGACTAACTAAAATGTAGTTTTTAAAGATAAATTTTGGTTTATTCACTGTTCTTGATTTGTCAGTTTTGAAGTTATTATGCAGGGTTTTCTTTTTATTAGAACTAAAAGGTTTGAGGAGATTATGGTTTCGAAATCTTTCTGGTTATTCTTATTTAATGATTATTTTAATTTGTAGGGAATTCTTTGTGTTATGACTTTGTTCTAATCAATTGCTAAAATTCTGTTAGGTGGAAAGATAAATAAAATTTAAAAGTTAGACATAAGACAACTATTTTAAAAATTTTAATAAAATATGTTTTGGGTTTTTGTTGTAAAAAATGGACTTTCTTACTTCCACCACTTGTTTTCCTTACATGAATGTTTAGAAACCTTTGTGAAAAGATTTTTTTCCATATAAAAAGATCATTAAAGATGGAAGTCTGTGTACCTTGATCATTAGGGCATCCCCAAGAAAGGTTGGGGTGTACACTAAATGTTTATTAAAGTGTATAGAAATATTGAGGTTTTTGACCATTAATATTTTTGAGTGTCATTGTATAAATATTTACCAATTCTGTTGCCACTTGTCCTTATTCATTCTTTTTTATTTTTATTTTCCCAAATTAATTTTTTATGTTTTAATATTATCTTCAAGTATCTTTAAAAATTTGAGCTTTAGTATTTTTCTCTTGAATTTTAGTTTTAAACCTGTCTCACTGATTAGAAAGCAGGTCTATCTTTAAGTAATACAAAATTGATTTAACTGATCAATCTTGCATCCTTCCACAGAAGCCTTACAGGAATGTGTCTGGACTGATGTTGGGTGAGGATAGTAGTGTGGACATATGTGTAGACACACCTTATATGAGAGTGTGTATTTTTATTTGAGGGAGTGTATTTTTATTTGAGTGTTAATGTATAACACATACAAAAATATGTACAAAATCCCACACTTGAATCACCCAGTATGCCTTTGTTCAAGCACTAGTAGAAAAGCCATTAATATTTGAAAATGCTTAAGTACACACACATATTTATATAGACATATATGTATAGAAAGTATATATATATAAATATACATATTTGTGTGCATATAACATATATGTATATATACATACACATATATATATTCTCTTATTTCCCTATAAATATATATTTATAATGCATGAATATTTTCTATCTTAGTTTAATTTCTATTGTTGTGATAACACCATGACCAAAAGCAGTTTGGGTAAGAAAGGGTTTATTTCATTTTATAATTCTCAGATCACACTCTGTCATTTAGGGAAAGAAGGGCAGAAACTCAATGCAAGAACCTGAAGGCAGGAAATGAAGCAGAAATCATGGAACAATGCTGCTTGTTGCCTTCCTCTTTATGGTTTGTTTGGCCTGCTTTCTTATACATTGAGAAATAAAGAAGAAGTGAGAAATATGTTAAATAATAGTAAAATTACTATGAATGCAATTTTGAAAACTATTTCCTATTAATAAAGAACAAAATTGTAATGTGTACTTAAAAAATTACCCTCCACAAATTATTGGACCCTTCTCTCTGTAGCCTAAGCACACAGTGCATCTTCAGAACTGCAGCTTTTCCTGTTAGTAGAGCTGGATGGCCATATGCCCACAGATAAATACAGAAGACCTGTTTTATACATATAATTATCCTTTTTATTAATTTATTCATATTACATCTCACAGTGCTCTGTGCACAGCCCAAAGACCATTTCCCAAGAAAACACAATAAAAATGTATTAGTTTTGATAGTGTGTCTAAGAAGATATTTTATTTATTTTTTTATATATTCCTTTTCAATATCTGCTTCCTTTATCTCAAACAAACCAGTTCATTTGTATTTCTAAAATGACAAAAAATAATTCATTAACCTTGCAAGAGAATGGAAGCATCTTTCCTGTCTTGGTGAGTCTAAAATTATGAATGAAAATCAATATCTATCATATCTCATCATGTCTTCAAAGTTAATAAATAGGTAGGTAGATAGATAGATAATTTAAAATTCAAATTCATCTTCTGAAATACCATAGAACAGAGGGAGAACTCAAATCATCCTATATGGTCACTTTACTCCTACTATTGCCATTTGTATGCCATTAGGAGATCAAAAGAATGACTGATTTATTAGATATGGCACATTATAGAGATTGCTTCTAGTTAAATTACATTCTTGGTAGTTGAGTTTCAAATTCTTACTTTAGCAGTAATTATTATAACAATGATATTAATAACCATTATGATCATTACTGTCATTGCCTGCTTTTCTTCTGGCTTATTATATGCCAGGTACTATTGTGCAATCTTTAATAGAGCGATATGAAAAATTTGATGATTGGTACCTACAATGTTTTCTCTTTCTATTTTCAGCAAAATTACATGCAGTCCAGGTAACTTTTAAATGTCACAGCCAAGAATCTGAATACTGGGTATTGGTACCTAATCAAGCTGTCCCTGGAAAAAACACTCATTTTCTTCAGGTGATGTTGTTTCCCAATTTTGTAGCCATCACTGTGAAAGTTGGCATTGTGAATGATTTTAATAATGGTACTCATTACATTGACAACTTACAGTGCCTGATTGTTTATGAGAAAGAGAAATACTAGCTCAAATGGCAGCCAGTGTTTCTTTTTGAAAAAAATTTAATCTACCCTAAATTTAAACACAATGTTTTGTCCAAGTATGTATATGAATAATCAGTTCTGGTGTTGAATTAACAGAACAATAATTACATGTCAATGTGTTATTGGCATGGCATCATTAGTAAAAGCAGAAAACCCCATGGGTTCTGTGTGTGACAAATGAAGGTTTCTTTCATTTTTCTTCATAGTATAATGTAATTTCATTCTGCACACTTTCAAGGATGCACCTGATCAACTGATCCTCTGTTCTGTTAATGACTTAATTGGAAATTCAACTTATTTCACTTTAATGGGAATCTTCAGCTTCAAGAGAAAGCTGCATCATAGGTCACTTAGATCTCTGTCGAACCAGGATTTTTAATTAATTTTATTATCTGTCAGAATTCTGACATTAAGAATGCTCATGCAATCTGACTCTCACACGAACTCTGGTGCCCCTTTTCTGATCACGTCCCATGGATGGGGAGACCTGGTGGCACTCAGAGGAAGGATAGCAAGTTACCAAGAAGAGGCTTGATATTCTAAGAGCATATATAGGGGGAGGAGGTCTCCCTCAGTCACAGATATAGGGGAGGGGAGAAGGGGAGAAGTGGGAGCAAGGGAAGAATGGGAGGAAACAGGGGAAGGGCTAACAATCGAGATGTAATATGAATAAATTAATAAAATTTTTAAAAAAGGAAAAAAAAAAGAACGCTCGTGCAGTTTTGCTTTTCTAAGTCTACAATATTCTCACTGAAAATGTCTTTCACATTCTAGGATATGGAAAAGCAGGTACCAAGACCTGGGCAAGTTATTTGCAATAAACTCTTCTGCCTTCAACTCCTCTGTGTGTCATACCTGCAGGTGCACATGTGTATGTGGAGGCCGGAGGCTGCCATTTGGTAACTGCTCTATCACCCTGCGTGTTGCTCACTAAGGCAGAGTCTTCCAGTGAACAGAGAGCTCACTGATTCAGTAAGTCCATCTAGGCTGTATGCTTGGGGGATGCCTTGTCTCCACTTCCCACATGGTGTGCTTCCAGGCAGAGCCCCGTGTTTGCTAGGCATTTACTTGGATGCTGGTGATCTGAAATCTAGTCTTTCGCTTTCATAAAGCAGGTGGTTCTTCCCTAAGGGATCTCCTTATCCCCAGTTGCTGGTCATTTAAGAACAAATGGATCATTTATAACATTTTTGACACAATAATAACAACTTTAAAATTGACTGTATTTGTTGAAAAAAATTCACAGATACTATCCACAAGGGAATTATGTTTAACTTATACCAACTAGATAAGTAATGTTCTATGTACACATTTATACATGTAAAAATATTTCACGCAAACTATAATCCTATATAGAATGGTATTGTTCTTAGTGAGGGAATAACGTTATTTCAAAGTGCTTTTATACACTAAGAAAATCAGAACTGCTACCCAATGATCTATGTCCATGTATTGGTGGGATCCCCAGAATACTACCTTCCATTAGTTGTGCTAATTACTTTTGAGCAGAGGCAGAGCACTGCATTAGGCCTCATTGTTGCTACAGCTAAATGTGTGACAGGATGACCTAAGGAAGAGCTCATGGTTAAGTGGAAGTGATCTTATCCCAAGGCAATTGCATTAATCACTGTAATTAAGAACAAAGTATGGACAAATCTGTAAGACAGATAAAAACAAAGTTCTGTGAAAACAAGAAAGGGTTACTAATACACAGAAATATTGCATAATTCAGAAATTATTGAATATTGAAAATTTCTATTTTAGATTCAAGCACAAGAACAGTTAAGGTGAGTTACAGGGAAAAAAAGTAGCCTCTGAATAGTATTAAGCACACAGATTAAAATTTGAAAGAAGTGGGATGTACTTAATGAAATCTTAGTACATGTGATTTTATAATACAAATAAGGTTACAAATGCAGGTCACAGATGTCTGTGACAGTGTTTGGTTGTGAGATTCATTACAAAGAAACAAGCAGAGTATTATTTTTCAATGTCGACAAATTCTCACACTGCATATGTTGCTATATGAATGTAAAACAAGGAAGCCTTTCTCCTCTACTTTATATTACTTGATTGTGAGAATTTACATAAGACCCTCAGATACTTGAATTGCTGTTTTCACTTTATTATTATTGTTGTTAGTTGCTGCTTGCCTTTTAATGAGAGAGAGAGAGAGAGAGAAAGAAGGAGTATGTGTTTAGATGGATGAGGAAGTGAGAAATTGGGAAGTGTTGTGGGAAGGAAAATCATGATCCGAATATATTATGTGAGATTTTTTTTCAATTGAAAAACAGATACTGAATTTTTTAATTTAATTAAACCTCAGCACAACCGGACTACATAGGTAGTTCCACCCTGTCTGGATTATCACAGAAACTTTTCTTTCAGTGTGAAACATTCTGTTTTAATGTATTTGTTTTCAAATTAATAGACTAGCTAAGTCAGTCTTATAACACTATGTTTTGATTGTTAAATTCTGCTACTGCATGATGAGTACAGTTATGTGAGAAAGAAGTTCATACACAATAAAATGTTAATGTGATGTCTACAAACCATACTTCTCTGTTTTCTTGATTTCTAAAAATAATGAGACTGTCGTTCAATGATGTGTGGGCATTCGGTAAATTTACACTCATTAAAGCGAGTATTCAAGCAAAACAATAAATGTTGTTTACAGCAAATATTGTCCAGCTTGTTTTAAAAATCTCTAAATGATTGGGACAGAGGTAAAGTATGTATTTCAATTATGAGGCACATTTAGGGAATTGTGAAGGTTTTGGAATATTATTTGAACTAGTAAGGGATAAAAAAAAAAAAAAATACAGCACAAATTGAGGAAATGGCCAAGCAATTGCTGTCCCAACCTGAGACTCATCCCATAGGAGAGAGCCAACTCTGACACCAATAATGATATTCTGCTATGCTTGCAGACAAGAACCTACAGAGGCTGAAGCTCCAACCAAGGACCATGCATGGAGGATCTAAGCCTCTTAAACAAACATAGACAATGGCAGCTCTGTCTTCATATGAGTCCCCTAGTGAGGGGAATGGGGGCTATTTGTGACATGAACCCCTTCTGCTTGCTTTTCCATCACGTCCCCCTGGTGGAGGTTTCTTACCAGGACACATGGGAAGAGAATGCTTTCAATACTGATGTGACTTGATGTGCTAGGGCAGGTGGGGGGCGGCTTCCTTCTTAGGCTCCCCTTTTCTGAGGAGTAAAGGATGGGGAGGGAGGGAGGGAGGGACTGGAGGGTGGAAAATAAAATACATATATTAATAGGTTTGGTGTTATTAAGTTACTCAAAAAGTCATGTCAAAAATTTTAAATCTTATTTTGATGTTTTCTCACTTTTTTTTTTTAAATCACAGACATCCTATGATATAACAATACCATTTTTAAATGGCTCCCTAAAAATAATATCCTATGTAGACCTACCAAATTATACTCAGGTATTATTTCTCAACAGTCAGTGGAGTGGATGTATATAAATCCATTCATGTTCATTATATTATTTCTTCAAAAATCAGTGAAGTTGACCAAGCTGCCAATCTCCTGTCTCTGAGTTGGATGTCATTATGGCTTAGTACCAGATTCAGATAAATTGTTTTACTATTCTTGAGTCTACACAGGAGGGTCACCTATAAAGAAATGTATACCCTTACTAGACTTTCAGGATTTCTTTTTCTGTTTTATTCTTCATGTTTCAGTTCAGTTTTCTGTCTCAGTTCATGAATGTTTTAAGTTTATTTTTGGTAATTTTCTTAAAATAACTAAATATATTCTATACAGCTTTCTGCCCCAAACACTAAACAAACCTGGGTAGACCATGTAGAGCCAGATTCTAAATTTCTTTAATCTTAGATTTCTTTTCATCTCTGGCTTTCATCAATTGCATGTGTACACAAATATCTCTGTAACATAGTACTTGAAGTCCAAGCTAGAGCAATAAGCTAACTAAAGAATAATAAGGTGATTCAATTGGAAAAAAGAAATCAAAGTATTACTATTTGCAGATAATATGACAGTATACATAAGTGACTACAAAATCCTACAGCTGATAAACACCTTCGGTAAAGTGCCTGGATACTAAATCAACTGAATATCTATAAGTAAAGTCACTCACCGGTTAAAGCTTACCAAGGTGTGTGTGTGTGTGTATGTATTATGCATATATATATATATATATATATATATATATAAAATACATGCAACCTTTGTAGATCAGTTATTCATCAGTACATCTATTTTTAAAGTAATTCAATTCCCAGTACGTCAGTCATTCTATTATAGCCAAAGGAAACAAATGTAGGCAGACCTCTTACACAGGTATCTTCCTATTATGTGTTCATAGAATTGTAATGCTTCTGACATAAAACACCTAATCCCAGCCTTTGAAAAACATATCTCATGAGTGCTCAGAGCCGTTGTAAGCAATCCTTCCTTATCTATTCTGGTGCTTTGCAAGCACTGATAGTAATCTAGAATTGTGATACTGACAGTTTGGGCTTGAATCTACAGTGCCCTCAATCACAATGCCAGTCAGAAGGGTGATGAGTCTTTTCTGAATATATGCCTTCTTATAAATGTTTGTCTATGGCTCAGCCACTTTGATTTTTGTGCTTTTTGCCGTTGCTATTTTGAAATGATGTATCCCTGTAGAAAATACTTTTTCTCTGGTCGCTTATGTGGAAACACATTCTTTGATGAGTAGACACAGACAGAGTAAAGAAGTATCATAATTTCTAGCATCGTCAAACTTGACAAGATATCAAAGCTAGTTTTGTCTGCTTGTCAGTAGGCCTTTCACTATGACAAAGGTCAGAATTAGTATTTTGAAATTTTGAGATTCATTAATTAAGTGGTATATGATGAAACATTCTCAGCTCTGTTTACAGTCAGGTATTTAAATCCTTTTGCTGCTGCTCTTTACGTTTACAACCACTAGCAAAAGGTGATAATTCAGTGTTGCCTAAGTCTACTGCTGGGTTGCTAGTTAACATTAAGTATTTAGGACACATGTTAGTATGCCAAAATGTACGCTGCTATCCTCATGTGTATTCCAAGGCGGCGGTCAAAATTGTTGTCTTCAGGATGTGAATGGAATTGTCGAAGTTTATCGGTAGTACTCACTTCCTAGTTGGAATCATCACAAAAAGCCATAATTTTGTCTTGGTTGTATACTAGGCAAGTGTGAGGGAGAGCTGTTTTGCTAATTCCATGTTCATTGATATTTTATTAAATACTATAGTAATCATCTGCCAAAAGAATAAGAAAATGTTCCTGTTTCACAGTAAAATCAAAGGAATAAATTTCTATCAGTAGCATAATTGAATTTAATCTAAGATTTATCTAAATATCATTTGCTAAGAGTAAATGATAAATAAGAAACGTGCAATTGAAATATTTTCGTCAATATTAAAACTTTGTTTTTATGTTCATCTAAAACAATACTCATTTTTATTACCAATTATCAGAGGATAAGACAAATTTGGAATCTCAAAACAAAAAACAGTGATCACAAAACAACAAACAAAGATCTCAAAATGAGAGAGAAGCTTTAGAAAACAATTCTCTTCATAACTTTCTGATACAAATGGAGGTAGGTACCTGAGTCAAGATACTTTAATTTTAATCGTTCTAGCTAGAGTGTGACTGATTACTTTATCCTTTGTTTTCCTGCCTGCGTCCTTCCTCATCATCTAATACAGGATACTGTGTGTTTTTGTCTTTTCCGTTGCTTTCAAGGAAATTGCTTATTTAATTTTCAGTTTTCCAAGAACATAGCATTGGCTGTGGTGGAACTCTTGGCTGCCTGATTCACTTTTCCGTGAATGGCATGGTGGCCACATACATGAGAGAAAAGAAATAAGAGAGCTGGTGTTTGCCTCTACTCTTGCTCTTAAAATGATTCCCCCTTTTGAAAAAACTAATCAGAATTGCATAAAACTTCTTATCCCCTTCCAATTTTTCTGATATAATTAGAGGTAGTTACTGTGCTCAGTTTACTTTAATTTTAATTGTTTAATTGGTTAGCTTTGGGACACGGCATTAAGTTGCACCTACTGAAGGTTGTGGGTTGTACCCCAATACTGTCTTTTGAAAATTAAGCTTTAAAGACATATTCATAAGATAACTGAATATTAGGGATAGTGTGTTTTTCATCTTCTGATCTAATACATACTGTTTTATTGTTTTTACAATATGGCACAAGAAATTACTTGTAATAAGACCACTCTGTCTTTTTTTGATAATTAAATACAGTCTTCAAGTTACATACTTAAGGTAAAATAAAGAAATAATGAATCTATGATTAAACCAGGTAAAAAGTAAAATATATGAGAATCACAAAAAAAATGGCTGAGCAGTTAAAGTACTTTTTACCTTTATAGAGGATTCTTGATTATCTATCTACTTATCCAGCTATTTTTTCTGATACACTCACTTTTTCATATTTCTAAATGAAGTGCATTAAATTGTCTTGGAATTATCAGTGACATTGCTAGACCACTCTAAAGAGCCTCTTATTGAGTGTTTTCTCACAGTCTTGCAATCTGCCATATTCATGTTCATATACATGTGTGTCTATCTATGTATATATACATATTACTATGTTCATGAATATCTATGAAAATTTTATAATATAGTATTTTAATAGTAAGCATAAAATCAAGTTTAAAATGGACAAGTATCTAAGGTGAAATTCTTGGATAAAATCAGAAACTGTGTTTTATGTTTTAGAAAATTAGTAAACTACATATTAGTGTATGGAGAGATAGATAAGTAGCTAAGAGCACCTAATAACCTTAAGGAGGACATGGATTTGTTTGCTAGTACTCACATGGCAACTAACAATAGTCTGTAACTATAGACTTAAAAGGATCCAATGTCCTATTCTTGCCTCCTCTGGCAGAGCATATGCATGTACACAGAAATACATTCAGGGAAAATATCTATACATATTAAATATGCATAAAGAATAAATAAATATAAAAAATTTCAAAGGAACCTAAATTTCTTTTAAAAAAGAAATCTCTTTTGACTACAAGCTTTTAATGATAGAAGAAATAATCATAATCTTCAGATGCAATTATAAACAAATTACTAGCAGCAGCATCTTATCTGATTGTGCACATACTTGTAAAGCTAATGGATGGTTCATTACTTGTGTTCTTTCAGAAGAAGCCTCAGATGTGATACAGTATTCATCTCAGATCCATTATTCAAGACTTTATCACAAACAAAAGAATTAATGACTTGCCAATGTTTAGGAATTCTCTACATGTAGCTTGGACCAGTGCACAGAGATGAATAGTCAACTCATTCATAATATTACTTTTCAGGACTGATCATATTCCTCAAAGTCCACTTTTAATTACAGAAGAGAGAATTATCAAGGAAGCTGACAAGAACTCTGATTGAACTGTTATAATTTGGTAGAATAAATATACCAAAGATGGTTCAACTAAGAGATACAAAAATCTACCTTTATAAAATCTGACATGCTTATGTACATAAAACATGTATAAAAATTCAAAATGGCTTCTCAACCTTTTCAATTTTGTCCTCTATGGATATTATAATGGGCACCATGAAATGTTTTTCTAGAATTTTCCAGAGGCTGTAAAATTCAAGATAAAATTACTCAATATGTTATGGGAAATGTATTTTATCAATGAGGCTGGAGAGATGGCTCAGTGATTTTGACCATAGACTGGCTGCTCTTGCAGAGGACCTAGGTTTGATTCCCAGCATCCATAAGGCTGCACACAATCGTCTGTAAGTCCAACTCAAAGGGATTGGTGCCCTCTTCTGGCTTCAGCATGCACCAGGAATGAATGCTATGTGGTTACAGATATGAAAGCAAAACACTCATACACATAAAATAAAATAAAAGACCTTTTAAGATAAATAATTTGTTCAATAATTTAGAAAGCTTATAATCTGTGTATATCTAATTATATTATAAAATTTGCAGTATAAATGAGTACTCAACCTTTCAGCACTTTTGTTTTTAGATGAATATCAGTGAGCTATCGTCACCTCATTAAATCATAAAATGTAATTTCCATTTCATTTCGATTTCTAAAAAGATGGTCTATTGATATTATACATTAAATATACATGAACATTTGGTAAAATTAGTATCTTTTACTTAATAGTAAGTAGCAAAGAACATTTAAAATCTAAATGATATTAATAATGTGTTTGCAAATGTGAAATGTGTGTGTGTTTGTGTGTGTAGTCAGAGACCTTGTATCTGAAAAAAGGCAACCAATTAAAAAAAAGTAAAACTATATGGTTATTCACATGCTGTAACTCTTGCTCAGAATCATTTTGTGTATGCTGTTTTGTGCTATGCCATTATGAAGAGTTCAAGTGCACATTTCACATTTTACCCTTTTATACTATTTTGTCTGGTTCCAAACAAACTGAAGAAGAGATAAATACCCAAGTGTTCTCTTTTACTTTAACCAACAAAAAATGGAATGTTGTAGTGGTCTTTTTTATTATATTCGTATTTCATGTGCAAATACTATATATTCTTTATATAAAATTTATTTTATTTACTATATATTAAGGTAATCAAATTTCAATCTCCTCCTTTTGACTTCTTGGAATGATGCAGTAATAAGAAGCAATACTGATTGTTTTTAGCATACAGACAATCTCACTAGCCTGCCATTCAGGGACTGAACAACCTCTGACATCAGCAGATGCCACGTCAGGTATGTGCCAGGTGTCCACCAGCCTCTTACATTTTCTTGGTTTCTCTCTGTCTCCCTTTCTCTCTCTGACATGCACCTTTCTCCTCTTTCTCTACTCCCCCTTTTGCACAATAAATCTTTTTTATCCAGATCTGTTGCACGTCAGCATGTTAATCATTATTATAACAACTGTACCTGGGGAAGCAAAAATTGGTGCTTATGATGTAACAGCATAGAGCTGTGTGATGATATAATAACTTATAATTTTGATAGGTTTTGCTTAATTTTCAATGCCTAAAATTTTTAATAAAAATATAATTACATTTCTCCCTTCATTTTGTTCCTCCAATTACTCATATGTACTTCCCATTGCTTTTTGACTTTATTTCTACTAATAAATGATGTATGATTCCTACTATTTATCTCAGTTAAAATAGTGAAAAGCAGGAATTGACAATATACTTTATTTGGCAAATCCCCACTAAAGATATTCGATATATTATTTAATAAGAGGTTTCACTATACAAAATAATTGCAGTATGTCTTCTTAATTTCAAATTTATTGTCTAATATAAGTTTGGTATTGACAGTATTTACTTTCAGTTTTTCATAGTAAGGGCTATGCATTTTCAGAGAAATTTTATAACATTTTTGTGACTACACTATAATTACATCATTTCTGTTTCCTTTCCTCCCTCAAAGCCCTGCTATGTAATGCCCCTTTGTTTATAAGCCATACTTTATTCAGATTCACATTATGTCAATATTACTCTTTATATCATATGCATGTCTATGTCAAATTAATAACTCTGTACTTTAATATTCAATTGTTTTTAAACTGAAACATTGTCTTTAACCATTTTCAGTTTTTCTCCTTTATATAGCAAAATTTTTTGATCTTTAAAAATCTATTTCAGAAGAGGATACTTTATTATGTTATTAGTTTATTTTCACATATAAGATATCCTTTTTTTGAAGTAGAGTGTATATTATTTTATAATAATATGCATATCATTTTTAATATTATTGATTGAATATGGTAAAAAATTTCTAAAGTGAATTTGAACCTATTATTCGACAGCACTGCCTTTTGAGATTTATAAATAAAGCTGTCAATCTAATCTCTAAATAATGGCAGAGAATTCCTGAC
Source organism: Acomys russatus (assembly GCF_903995435.1). Lineage (NCBI taxonomy): Eukaryota > Metazoa > Chordata > Mammalia > Rodentia > Muridae > Acomys > Acomys russatus. Next base: position 72,762,378 of record NC_067137.1, read on the forward strand.
CAATAATCTAAATATAAAGAAAGCCAGGTGCTGTAGCCACACACAGTTGTGAAACTGGTATGGAGTTGGGGAGTAAAGGGCTATGAAATTCAGGACAGTTCAGTACTTCAACTTTGCTGGAGAAAGGGCAAATGTCTATGTTAATGACAAATCAGTTGTCACAAGGGCCAATAAATTGAAGTTCTTGATACCCAATGATTTGTGCATTTAAAAATAAAAAAAAAATGAGTAAGAGAAATAATTTCAGACAAAAGTTTAAGGTTTCAAAATACTAATAAGATATTGGTGGGGTTTGCTTGCCTGTTTGTTTGTTTCAGAACTGTGATATTTAAGGTTTGTATGTATATGTTGCATTTGGTTATGTGACAGTAACAGAGAGAGACAGAGACAGAGGCAGTGGCACACAGAGACGCAGACATCAGGTGGTCTTTTGTGCCAGTAATACACATTGGAAAAGAAGCTGGTTGGCAGGTGGGATGCAGGGCCAAGGCACTGTGTGCAGCCCAGGTTGTTTTTCTCACAGGAGACAGCAGCTTACCCCACGCTGTGCTTGAGAAGGCTTCTTATCAAATGCCCAGTGATATCATCCAAAGCGGCAGCAACAGGAGGTAGAATTGATTTTCTATCTTCAGTTTTGCAGCCACAGGTTTTGGAACTACATGGAACCTTCAGGTCAAGTATCATAGGACCCATGAGCCAATGTGGTATTTTTTTGTTATTTTCACGGAAGGTAGGCTATGAGATTTCTCATCATGATACTTGACCCAAAAGTTTGTAAATTAGACACATTATCATTAAATAATATAAATAATAAGTAAATAATTTCTTAGCCTTCATAAAATGAGCATAGAAATCATAGAATAGTAAAATTTGATTTTTAACTTAAAAAGTGAAAATAAAATATTACAAAGTGATTAATATAATGTGCAAAATCATAAGATTTCCCCAGATTTATTTTTAAAATGCTAGCACAAATTGAGTTGGTTTTATTAAAACAATATTTTGTTTATTTATTGATATACTTAATTAGTTTAATTTTTTTATTAAACTAATAAGGGTCATATTTTGCAGCCCAGGTTGTCTTTTAAAACACAAACTCAGCTGTGTCAGCCACCTGAATGCTAGACTGAATTGTGAACCACTATGTTAGTGTTTAAAGAATTCTTTTTTAATTTTTAATTTGCTATAATTTATTCAGATTACATGCCAAATGTTAATTCCTTGTTTGTATCTTTCCATTCCCACCCTCCCTCCCTCTTCCACCCTATTTCTCTCCCCTAGACCTCTGACAGAAGGGGACCTCCTCCCCCACCATATGACCACAGCCTATCAGGTCTCATCCACATGGCCTGCTTCCCCTTCCTAAGTGTGCTGCCAGGCCTCACCACCGAAGGAAAATGATCATATTGGGGACACCAGAGTTCATGTCAGAGCCAGTTCTTGCTATCCCACAACCAATGACAATGAGCTGTTCATTGCCTTTATCTGAACATGGGGTCTAGGTTTACTACATGCATTGAAATTTTAGTTTGCTTAATTAAAATTAGGCCAGACAGACAGATAGCAAATCCAGCAGAGGTAAACTTAGCACTGACTCCAATGCCCATTGGCTGACATCATGAGGAGGCTTGTGGGGCACCTGAGCACTAAGTTGGGTTCTGGCTCCAACCTCCATTTTCTGCCATTCTTACAAGGCCTGTGAGGAGATCTAGCAAACATCCTACTCCTGACCTGCCTGGTCAACCTGGGGCACAGACAGCAATCCCATCTTAGGGACCACCAGGCCTGCTAACAAAAGAGACAACCAGATGGCTAGAGGCCAGCATGAAAACACATGCAATAGAACTCAGAACCATATGACACTATCAGAAACCAGCTATCTTTCTAATCCAGGTTGCATACAATAAAGATTATAGACTAGGAAAAGAATACATTTCAAAAAATGAGAATGGTGCTGTTTTAAAGTCCAGGTAAGTATTTTAATTTTAACCAAGATGTTTACATAAACACAAATGTGTATACACTGATATGAATACACACACAAACACACAATTGTGTATATATAAAACATGTTACGCATATGTAGTATATATATTTAAGAAATTAATGAATACTATAGATAAATATTTATTCATAAAAATAATTTTATGAGAAAACAAATACTGAAGTATTTATATATACTCAGATTAAAATTAATCTGATACTGATATAGTATTCATAAAAGAAGTGAATAGAAATAAATTAATTAAATGGCAAAATAATTGCCTTTAAAATGTTTGGTTATCTGTGTGATTTTATATATTTGTTTTTGTTCAGGCAATTGATCATAATAATACCTTCCTATCAATTAACAGTCCCATTCTTTGAATCTGGCTGATGTTACCTACTACAGAAACAGAGCAGGGGGGCCCTTAGAGATATGCATCTTTTCTGAAATAAGTTAAAACCACTTAGAAATTAGTTCTTGATATAGCAGAAGTGACTCCCTAGCTAATTCCTAGGTTTTCCCCAAGTCCTATCAGAAGAGCAAATGTGCTCAAAATCAATTTATGGAAGAAACTGGAACAAAAACCTACCTGGGGTATGAGCTGTAAGTTCAGCATTCTTGAGACAGCCATGGATATTTCAGAGTAGCCAGCACCTATGACGGCCTTTACCCTTGGTGTGTACCTGGAATAGTTACACTGAAAGGCCACAGTTTCTCGGGAGCAGTTGAACTTAGAGAGGAAGCTCAGAGTGGCTGCCACGGCCGCTGTGACTTCAGTACAAGTGTCATAGATCTCGTAGCCCAGTTTGACTCCGGATAACAGTGTCGAGTTATTGATCATCTCAATGCTGTATATCATTGCCAGAGTTTGAAGAAACACTGATAATTCAAAGCTGTTGAGAGACAGGAATGTTTGGAAACAAAACGTAACTGCTCTATTAGTATGCAAATATCTCAGCATCTACATCTCTGCCCTTTGATGGATAATCAAAAAATAAGTCAAGCTGCTTTCATGTGAAGTGTGAACTTTATTTGAAAATAACCTTTCCATTCCTCTCCCCTCTGATCATAATTTTTTAATAGAACACCTTCTATTATTTGTGCACAATTTCATAAATGTAAACAAACTATATTTCAAAAATATGTTTTTAGTTAAAATAAAATTGTATCATCATTGCCCCCTTCCTTTCCTCCTCCAGCCCCTCCTAATATGCTTACTCAAAACCCTCTCATGTTCTCCCAACAATTTTTCTTTGATTATTATTGTTACATATGTATGTATATATGTATGCATGTATGTAAAAATATATAAATATAACCTGTTGAATCCACAAAAAAAAAATTGTCAAACAATTAAAATACCTTAAAACCAAAGGTCACAGGTTCAAATAAACATAGGAACGAACAACAAGCTAAAGCAAAACAAAATTAGAAAACATTTTATGTTATAAAGTGGAAAGTGAACAGCTTAGTTCAAGAATATACTAACAGGGTAAATGTGGAAATAAGGTCAAGAATTGAAAAAAACAAAAATCAAAACAAGGTTATATCTTAGAGGCAAAACCGGATTTCAGATACACACTTCAATTTCCCATATTTATGAATAATTTAAGATGGTCTGGAACTGAGGAAGAAGGTAATCTACCTGACCCATGAGATCTGCAAGAGGAGTTGTGGCCCTGTATTACCTGTTACCAACTCAGCCAAAAATCACAAAATTACACATTACATTATAGGCAATTTCCATATTCTCCTTTGCTATGATCACTTATGGATCTGCAAAACTACCTGTGTGATATCAGAATCCTAGAATTTCTTGGTATCTGCTTGTCTTTACAAATTCCTGAGAAATGCATGTTTCCTTTCACATGTTAGTAAGCTGAATTGATCACATGACCTTTGATGTTATAAGTAATAATACATGCTGCTTTATTTTCACTTCATTTCTATGTAATCCTGGTTTCTGACATATTACAAGAAGGATATGAACTCATTTTCAATATATCATATCTAGACTGGCAAAATTGAATATTAAAATAATCTACAAGTTTAAAAATTATATTAGTATAGCTGATTTCATTAAGATTGTATTTCTTTATTATTTCACTTGAGTTGACAAACAATATTTCATACCTAGTTGACTTTTCACAACACATATTTTACTTATATGAAAATGAAAATATCAGATGAATAAAACAGTTTCTGATCTAAAAAAAATTCTTAGGAAGCAGTTATATACAGATTATTAATGTCATGTAATGGTGTTTTATAAACCATAATACAAATTAGTCTGAATGAACTTGTTAGCAGGAATAAATAATAAAACACCCTAAAGATATCTTCACAGGAAACACAGCACTTAGTTGATCCAAAAATAACAATAAAGGTCATGTAAATATAACAATACATACAAGGAAATCAGCGTGTAACTTAATGAAAATTTGTTGAAAGAGCATTAATTGGAGAACTATTGCTGAACTCTTGAAAATCTCCAATAGTCATATGAATAATAATTTCAGAGAAATATTTTTTTTCTTTCTCTCTTCTTCTCTCTCTCAGTCATTCGTATCATTCATTGACTAAAGCTTTTATTCTGTGTCTTTATTAACCCTCTTCCTTACACCTGCAACCGTGACTCTCCATCTCATGTGTGTGAGTACTGGAGTAAGAAGAATCACCGTGAGTCTATGAACACCTGAAAATCACTTTGTAAAAGTTTATTCCTATAAAACAGAAGGCTGGCTTTCCTTTGCTGAGTTAAGAATATGAAAAGATTTTCCTAAAATAAAATTATTCTACTAAGGTCATGAAAAGGAGAGAAGGAAATACATCCTTTAGAAAATACTTCCCCAATAAGCAGTGATCTCATTGCCCAGGAAATGCCAGAAAGATGTCTTTGATCACATAACTAAGAAATGGCTTTGCCATCATTGTTTTTTTGTAAGCCTGAACTGTGATTAATATAATTTATTAATAATTTTATAAAGTTAATTCCTGTTATTAATTTACTACTTTCTACTTATTTTTATCTGTATTTTCTTCATTGTTATCTCTTTTCTCTCAGCTGTATCACTTTGTGCAATACAATTAATGTGTAATTTTCATTGCATTATGTACACAAATGACGACTGCTTATCTGATTGTAAGTTCCCTGACATCAGCTCATTCTTTATTCTTTTCATACTCTGAGGATATTCTTTCCATCTTATTTTTTCTGTATCACTAATACTCTCAGGAAATTCTCTCCATCTTATTTTTTCTGTATCACTAATACCTCCTATGACTTAATATTGATTTTGAAGAGTAATAAGAATATCTAGGCAAACATGATTTTATTCTCAATCCCAACTAAACACTGAGAAGCACTTGCAGACTGACTTTCTCCACAAACTGGTCTCTATACATAGATATTGGAGTAACCAACCAAACAGGAAGCTATGTGATAACCTTAAATGCAGGACAAAATTGAAGTGATAGTGAACAATTATTCATAATAACCCTTATAAATGGTTGGTCTTTATCTTAACATTGCAATTTTTACTATTCTTCATGATGATAATAAACTCAAACTGTTACTAGATAGTCCTTCAACCAGTCTTCATGCTACATTGATTTAGTTTACCAATATTTATCAAATCAAGTATTTTATCCTCAAATTTTTTCATTTCAAACACACACACACACACACACACACAGAGAGAGAGAGAGAGAGAGAGAGAGAGAGAGAGAGAGAGAGAGAGAGGGAAAATTGTTTCCCTTACCCTCCCTCTAGAAACTATTTAGCAATCATAAATAGCTCCTCAGTAAGGAGGTAAGTCTTGATACCATCTACCCTATTTATGCTAGAATGTAGACTGTCTTGGTTTTTATGTAGGACTTGATAAGATGACTACAGCTACCATGAATTTGTGATTGAAATTCCTGTGTCCTGATGAAAAAGACAGCATTTAACTGAATATTTCTCCATTTTTAGCTTTTACTTTCTTTCTGATTCCTCTCACATAATTTTCCCTGAACCTTGGTGGTATGGTTAATATTCTTTTTTTTTTTTTTTTATTAATTTATTCTTGTTACATCTCAATGTTTATCCCATCCCTTGTATCCTCCCATTCCTCCCCCCCCCCATTTTCCCATTATTCCCCTCCCCTATGACTGTTCCTGAGGGGGATTATGTCCCCCTATATATTCTCATAGGGTATCAAGTCTCTTCTTGGCTACTTGCTGTCCTTCCTCTGAGTGCCACCAGGTCTCCCCCTCCAGGGGACATGGTCAAATGTGAGGCACCAGAGTACGTGAGGGCTTCCTCAAGACCCAGCTATTCCACTCCTTGGAATATACCCAGAAGATGCTCCAGCACACAACAAGAAAATTTGCTCAACCATGTTCATAGCAGCCTTATTCATAATAGCCAGAACATGGAAACAGCCTAAGTGTCCCTCAGTAGAAGAGTGGATAAAGAAACTGTGGTACATATACACTATGGAATACTACTCAGCTATTAAAAACAAGGAATTCCCAAAATTTGTGGATAAATGGATTGAGCTAGAAATGATCATAATGAGTGAGTTAACCCAGAAGCAGAAAGAATCAAATGGTATATACTCACTTATATCTGCATACTAGCCCAAGGGGCATGTCCTACGAAAGCCTTCACTTACCAAGAAACTGGGACAGAGGGGAAGGCATCCTATTGGGACTCTAAATGAGAGACGCATGGGTTAATATTCTTGTTACCATTTTTTTTTTTTTTTTTTATGCTGAGCACTAAGTTTCTTATTCTCAATAATTTGAACAGTTATCCTCGACTGGCCCTTAGGCCTCTAGCACGCTCGAACTTCCGACCCTTGGAGCATACATAGGGTTTGGTTTGGCTGTGTGGGGTCCCGGGCCTTTACCGAAATGCCAGTACACCATCGACCCTTAGGAGTATCGGACAGGAGCACTGTTCTTCGGCCTTTGGGAAACTCCTGGGCCAGTTGGTGGAAGGTGAGGATCTTATCCCGAGGCTTCAGGATGCCACTCTGGACTTTGACCTGGCTGCTAACCCCCAGCAGTGTACACATCTCCAGCTTGGGCACTTCCGTAATCCTCACATCATCTGTGACCGTCCCCATAAACACAGCTGTTTTGTTCTCTCAGCCAGGAAACGTCGTCTTTCAGATCATGCGAGACAGGAACAGCGGTATTAGGTTGGTGTGATTCATGAATAACCTTTTCAGCACAGCCTGATTGAAGGTGGGAACTTGGTTCGTCTGGCCAGAAACCTGTACAGCTTGACTAGATGTCTTGGTTCTTGGGCTCCTTGCATCAAACTTTTGGTCCTTGCTGTGACCAATATCGACACCCATGATGGGTGTTTCCCGCTTGGCCAGGTCAACAATGAAAAGGAGCTACTTGTTCTTAAAATACTATATATGAACAGTCCTTGGATTATTCATTCTGTAGTAAAAGTTGGAAAGTTTTTATAGCATTAGGATTTGCAGTCAGAGAGTAGCCAAAAACAAACAAACAAGCAAGCAAACATACAAATAAATACATGATATAAGATATTCATATTTAAAAGGAAGATCTGAAATTGTTTTTACAAGATATAATAGAACCTTATTCATTGAAAACTCAAAGAATATGCAAATAATAAATGAAATTAATGACACTTCAAGTTAAAACTTGGCATGAAACAATTGGTATTCTATACATTAAAAACAATATATATCCAAAGTCTTAAATGCAATATTACAAAGGTGAACCTCAAATAAAATCTTTAAACATGCCAGGTACTGGTTGTGCATACTTTTAATCCTAGCACTAAAGAGGTAGTGACAAGTGAATCTCTGTGAGTTTAAAGCCCACCTGGCCTACAGAGTGAGTTCTAGGACAGGCATGGCTACACAGAGAAACCTTCTTTTGACTACCTACTCCCCAAACAAACACTTTAAACATGAATTTACATAAGACTGTAAAATATTTGTACTATGACAATTGTAAAAATGAAATAAATCAAAAGACATAGAAAAACAGTATGTTCTTATGGTTTGAATGACTTAATACTGTTAAAATGCTTATGCTATCAGAGGGATATAAAAACCCAATGTACCCTATAAATTTTTAGTGTCATTTTTTTAAAGAAACATTATTTTAAAATCCTGTTCTTACTATGGATCCACAGAAATGTCTTAATGGATTATGCAATTGTGAGTAAAAGAAAATTAAGAAATATATTTCCGGATTTCAAAACTTACCTCCAAGATTATAGTAATATACACAGCAGATACCACCACAGAAGCAGACAGATACATAAATGGAATAGAATTAAGAGAAAAAATTTGATGTATTTAAAGTCAAATGGTATTTAATATCATGAATATTCATAGGAAGCTAGCAAGCTGGCTCAGTGGGTAAAGTAAAAGCCTTATGACTTGTAATTAATTCAGAGAACCCACATAAATATAGACGGAAAGAACCAACTCTACAAAGTCCCCTAATAGCATATGTATAATAGCATATGCACACTACTAGCTTTCATACTTCATGCATACAGTAACAATAAATAAGATTTAGGAAAAACAGAATATGGACCAGGGAATGAATAATTTCCAGTAAATGCTGCTGTAAAAATCAGAGGGGTGTGTGCTGTGTAGAAAGATGTGTTCAAACCTTTATCTGCGATGATCTAAGTTAAATGTACTGAAGAAATATTTTTAATTCTTGAAATTTCAAAAAACACTAACATGCCAAGGTCAAATGATAGAGAACATTGTATTGGGACCTAGCTTTCTGAACTGAGTCACAAAATCTAGGCAACAAGAGTAAACAAACACACCAACAAAATAGAGAAATGGAAAAACATGAGGCAAAGGAAAATCTGTATAGCCAATGAGACAGGCAGCAGATGAGGATACATCTCATAGAATGCAACATCTGTCTCAAAAGAAAAATTAGAATTTAAAACATATAGCTTACTTAACTAAATACACGCTTATTTAATTCAAAATAATCAAATACTCAAACAGGTATCTCTTAAAAGATGTGGAAATATCTAGTAGATACAACATTTCTCAACATCTCTAGCTATCAAAAGATACTAATGGAAAACAGAAGACATTATCTAAGAAATATTATAGAAATATTATGCTTTTAAATAACTTACATGATTATTATCACAAAAAGTTTTTAAAGTAATGATAACTATATAGTAATAAGAAGAGGAAACTAATATGTATCTTTGACAGTAAAATAAATTGTATGGTATTTTAAATATAATATAGCTTTATGAAAATTATATAAAGTTTAAAAATCATAAATATGGAACTAGCATTTGATCCACCATTCCAAACAGGGGCATATTCCAAAAGCAAATAAAATCCAATATAGAAGATCTGAGCTCCAGGTTTTTATTGCAACATTAATTACAGCAATGTACAGTAGCCAAGATGTGGAGATAGCAGGCTATCTGGATGGGACTTGATAGGCTGTGGTCATATGGGAAGAGAAGAGGTCGGCTTTGTCAGAGGTCTGGGTTGAGGGATAGGGTGGAATAAGGAGGGAGATGGTAAAGGGAAGATACAAGAGAGGGGATAAAAATTGGGATGCAATATGAATAAATTATAATAAATTAAAGTTAAATAAAGAGAAATCAACAATTATTCTGATGAGTTTTTTTTAATGTGAATCAATCCTTCTAACAGCTCTCAATACACTGTCTTTATCCTATAAATTTAGTATATGAGAGGATGTAAGCAGTTTCCTTTCTGCCTAGTCTAATTGGTGACTTACGATTCTCGTGTGAATGAATGTGAATCCATTTCCTTAGGTTTGGAACTTTTACCTCATTTTTTTTAAAAGACAGATCCTATTCTTTTGACAATAAATATTCTCTTTCTTTGTTAATTACAGTCACAAATGTGATGACTTCATTGTGTCCCAAATATCTCATATGTTCTATTTACTTACTTGAAAACAAACAAAACAAAACAGTCCCTTGACCTTGACTATATGGTTCAGTTCTGCTACATTCCCTTCCCGCCTTCAAATTCTACCCTCTATAGACCATTTTACATGTGAAAATGTCCATTGAAATACTATTTAGCCTTGTGTGTATTTCTTTATTTAATTCTATTTTCCCTTAAAATGACTTCATTTATCCCAGCTATTTTCTGGAATATATCCTTGTCCTTTTTTATTTGTTTAAATAAATTAATAATTATTCTTTTGAATCATGTGTCTAGAATTTTCCTAAGTAATTTTCACTATATGGCTGGTAAACTTTGAAAAAAACAAGTTATCTTTATTTGTTGTTGTGTTTTTAGTGTTTTCCAATGGGCCCTACCCGTTTAGAGTTAGATCATTGGTTAAGATTAATTTTTTAAGTCATGTGATTTTGAGTTGAAGTGTTTGCAGCATTCAGGAGAAAATAAGTTTCCATAAGGTCATGGAAACACTTTTCTTTTTTAGTTCAAGGCACTAGGAAATATTTCTACTATTTGCAACTATAGTATTAGTCCTGTAGTTGCCAATCACAAAAATAGTGTTAGTATAAAACAGCAATTACTTAAGTGCTAATTAATTTTTATAGTAAAGAATCACCAAAGCACTGTATACTGATAAGTGGATCACACACACAAAAAGCAAGAAATCACATTAGGAATGATGATTAGTATTTTATTGCTAGATAAGAAATAAAGAAGGAGGGAGGATACAGAAGAAATAATCAAAGTGAAAAAAAAAAAAACAAAGGAGGAATAACAACATGAGGAATTACTTTTGTATAGACTAAAAATGGGGGAGTGGTAATTATATGAACTCAAATAATGTTTCACAGTCCCAACTCTCAGGAGTTTGAATCACAGAGACACTAAACTATGACAGCCTGTGTTCTTTGGGAAACTTCACAGACTTGGAGGAATCAAGCAGAAACTGAACTGGATGATTCCTTTCAATGAAATATTTCTCCCATTATCAGAGGGTGCCATGTAAGTTGCCTAGAATGGAAAGCAATATTTAGTTGTGTTCTTTCCTCCTGGTCTCAAGCTCCTGGAATGACAACTCATGAAACTCAAATATTATTTACAAATACCTAGGCTATATAGCTAACTTCTTTTCTTTTTAATCTTTTATTTTTATTTATTTATTTATTTATTTTCCATTTTATTAATTTATTCATATTACATCTCGATTGTTAGCCCTTCCCCTGTTTCCTCCCATTCTTCCCTCCCTCCCACTTCCCCCCTTCTCCCCTCCCCTATGTCTGTGATTGAGGGAGACCTCCTCCCCCTATATATGCTCTTAGAATATCTAGTCTCTTCTTAGTAACTTGTTATCCTTCCTCTGAGTGCCGCCAGGCCTCCCCATCCAGGGGACATGGTCAGAAAAGGGGCACCAGAGTTCGTGTGAGAGTCAGATCTCACTCTCCACTCAATGGTGGAGAATATCATGATCGTCGGCTAGGTCTTGGTAGGGGTTCGAAGTTTACTGCCTATATTCTCCTTGGCTGGTGCCTTAGTTTGAGGAGGACCCTAGGACCCAGATCTGCCTGTCATAAAGTTCTTCCTGTAGGTTTCCAGGACCTGTATAGCTAACTTCTTATCTGACAAGCTCATAACTTAAAATATTCCATTTGACCACTCCATATTTTGCCATGTGGCTGGTTATCTCTGCTCTGGTACCATGTATCTGTTCTCACATCTTGGAACACTGAATCTTGCCATGCCTCACTCTATACCAGAATATTTTCTGCTTGCCAGTTGTCTCATCTCCTATTTCCTGCCTAAGTTATAAGTCATTAGGTTTATTTTTGAGGTGTTGCATCCATACAATACACAAGGTATTCTCTCTATAATAGTTCTAACAGATATGACACCTACAAATTTGAGAGAAAATAGAGAACATATAAGAAGTATTGGAGTGAAAGCATTTCATAGTTATTTATACATCCAAACATAATTGAAAAATACGTGGACAGTGACATATTTTACTTAAAAAATAAGAATTATCTCAATTAGGCTTTTTATTAGTGTGATAAAACACCATTACCAAAAACAAGTTGTGAAAAAAAGAGTTTATTTGGCTTACATATGTGGTCTATCATAAAGGTTAGTCAGGCCAAGACCTAAAAGTAGGAATATAGAGAGAGGAACTGGAGTAGAATCATAGAGGAATGCGTCTTACTGCGTTGTTCCTTATTATTAGTCTATCTGCCCATGGTCTACTCCAAACATTAATCCAGAAAATTCTCCACAGGCATATTCACAGCCAATATGTTTTGGACGTTTTCTCAGTTGAGTCCCATATGACTCTAACTTGTGTCAACTTGAGAAAGATGGAAAGAAAGGAAGAAAGAAAGAAAGAAAGAAAGAAAGAAAGAAGGAAAGGAAAAAATAAATCAACCAGGAAAATTGACTTGTTTTCAATGTGACACATGAACATATCACTATGCAAATAGAACTTTTCCTTTATTGTTTGACCCCAATGCCATATTAGTCTAAACACCACAATATAAAACATTCCAACTTTTTAAAAACATTTTAACTTTTTTTAAAAACATTCCAACTTTTGAAAGTCCTACAATATTTAAAAATTCAAACTCATTAAAAATTAACTCTCTATAAGTATTCAAAGCCTTACTAAAACTCCCCACATTTTCTTACTATGCACTCCTCCAAAATAAGAACAAAGCTACAGCATTCTTACTCCAGGAGAAGATAATCAGAGCAGGAACATAATGAACAGAAAGCAAAATCAAACACTAACAATATGATGCTCACTGTTAGACATTTATTCTCACAAATCTTTAAGTCTCAAAGGGTTTAGGCCAAGCCAGAGAGAAAAATCTGCCATTTATGGCACACATGGCTTGTCTCCTAGGCTCATGTTGGTTCCACTTCACAGCCACGATTGTCCTTGGTATTTTTCCCATAGTACTGGTATCTACAAAATGCTCTGATCTCTGCTGAAACTGGGCAGCACTTTCACCAATAGGCTGTGTTCAGGAACTCTGACCTTGGTACCAGGTCTCAACTTCTCACAATGATCCCTTCAATCCTGGAGCATCTATTGCAACTGAGGATGTACCTTCCTCAAAGTCCTCTTATGACCTCTCATGTTGCCAAACTTCAGTTATTCTCCATGACCTCTCATGTCTTCTAAACCAGTATACCTGAAAGATTCTAACATATTACGAAGTTTGGCTCCCAGCACATGGTATACACCAAGGCCTCATCTATAATAAATCTTCTGTATGTTGACCTTGAGGAAATGCTAACACATTTAAGATCATCCGTGCTCTTGGTCTCTTCTTAATCCCTGCAAATTTCTAAACTCTATGTAAATAGCATTGGCTGTCCCAGTAAAGTTGTTTTACTTCACTGGTTTATGTCTCTTTCCTAATCATGTCCACCTCTTCCTGCCTCACCCCACTGAAAAGAGCCATAGATAAAGTTATTAAATAAAGTATTATTCAAACATTACTTTGCTTCCCTCTGAAACTTCTAGGTCTGTGTCAAGATGACAAAAAACTAACCAGCACAGAGAGATAATGACATAGTATATCATTTAGCTCTTGTGCAATTATACTGCTTTTCTTTTTCTAAAATATGATTTATTTACATTCTGTTTTGTTTTAGAAATAGAAAGAAAATGTAAAACTTCTTGAATATATGCAGAAAAGCTTGGTATAACCATGGCAATATTTATCTATGTTTCAGATTTTAAAATAATTAGAATAAATCCTATATTTACAATAATAATGTAAATCCCTGAATCTGGAAATAAGATTGTCGTTTTTCGGTGTTTTGTAGTTTATCTGACTAGGACAGGAATGGTACTTAATGTTCTTCAGGCTTGAACTTGCACTCATCTATAACCCATGCCATAAAATTCCCAGTGCCCAGCCTTTTTTTTTTCCCTTTATTGAAACATACAACTACTTTTAAATCTGAATTACATTTTTCTCACTGTGAGGTAGTTATGAAATTTTCAGTTTTTCTTATAGGAATGGCACCAATATACCTCCCTTTACTGTTTGCTTCTTAAACTTTTATACCATTCTTGAAGGGATTGCAAAGCCAAAGTGGAGATGACTCCATATTTTATGCTGGTTCACAGTAAGCTTTGGTATTCTGAGACTGTTTCAGCACAGCCTACCAGGGTTAATTAATTTACTCTGCCAAGGACCCAAGGCAGAATCACAGACAATGGAGACTTATCCCAAATCCTACAAATTCTAATTCTTATTTCTTGAAAAGTTTTGTAACTTTTTTTTCTGTTTTTGGTCTCCGTTTGATATATGATACAAATGATTTCGTATACTTTTTTTTTGTTTATCACAAGTTTTTGACCTATCTTCTATTTAATTACAATACCTACTTTAGGACATCATTTTTCTCAAATTAAAAAAAAATACTTTTTAAAATTATTTTTTTTCCTGTAAGTCTTGAGAAGAAATTATGATTTTTGTTTTAAATCCATTGTCTAATTTCTTATATTTTTGGCTTATATCTGTAGAATCAGCCTATATTTCCCTTATAAAGCCATCTTGATCCTAGGGAGGAGAGTCCTCGTATGTGTTTGTATTCAGTTTTCCAGTATTTTACTTAAGATTTTGGCATCTAAATTCATGTTGTACATCAGCTTGTGGTTTATTGTTTTGGGGTTGTTAACTCGTTTGAGTTTTAAAACAATACTAGCTTTATAGACTGATTTTGTGAGTGATCCCTCTGTTTAGATTTTTCATGAAGGGTTTAAGAGTTATTGGTAGGTAGTTCCACTTTGACTCCGATAGTGTTCTGCTGTGAATCTGTATAGCCACTTTAGTCCTGGACTTCTTTTAGTTAGAAGGTGTTTTGACCTCCCATTTTATTATGGGTCAGATTAGATTGTTATTATCTTTTATTTTTTTTATTTATTTTTATTTTTATTTTTTTATTTTTTTATTCTTGTTACATCTCAATGTTTATCCCATCGCTTGTATCCTCCCATTCCTCCCCCCCTCCCATTTTCCCATTTTTCCCCTCCCCTATGACTGTTCCTGAGGAGGATTACCTCCCCCTATATATTCTCATAGGGTATCAAGTCTCTTCTTGGCTACCTGCTGTCCTTCCTCTGAGTGCCACCAGGTCTCCCCCTCCAGGGGACATGGTCAAATGTGAGGCACCAGAGTACATGAGAAAGTCATATCACACTCTCCACTCAACTGTGGAGAATATTCTGACCATTGGCTAGATCTGGGAAGGGGTTGTTATTATCTTAAAGAGATACTATTAGATAATGCTGAGAACAATGCACACAATAAGCAGCAAAAATTTCTCTTCTCTTTCTATTTCTAACAGATGCACCCTGTTGCAGAATATTTGGTCCTAATGTAATCCCTGAGATTGTGAACTGTAAAACCCTGTCTTTGATCCCATTGTGATGCCTGAGATTGTAAGCTGTAAAAAAACTTGTCTTTAGTTTGGTATGGTTGAGCCCTAATACAGACCTTAAAACCAAGAGCTATCTGTATACATGATATACATATATAATACAGGATATAATAAAGTTAACCCTGGGTCAAGAGGTGGAGCAAGAAACCAGCTGACAAGGATTAAAGAGTAGGAGAGAGAGACTGACTTGAGGGGTATTTAGGATAGCATATAGAAGTTGAAGGAGTTTTTGGAACTTTAGCTCTTTGGCCCTTGACATTTTAGCTTTAGCTCTTAGCTCTTTGGCTCTTAGCTCTCTAGCTCTTGAGCTCCTTGCCTCCTTGGCTTTCAGCATTTTGAGCATTTAGCTGGCAAGCCTTTGCCTTGGGGTTCTTTGGCCTTTTCCTCCTGGGCTGTCAGCTGAGATAATGAGCATTTTGGGCCTTCTCCATTGGTGTATAAGCTGAGTAGTGACTTACCAGAAGAAATAAAATTAGATTTCAGGGTCACCTGGAGGCAAAGGTTAAGAAATATGCCTACAGGAGATATTCTGGCCGGCTACAGGGAGGAATCAGCCTTTGCACCCACCTGAGATAGAGTTACTAAGAGACCCAGTTTTATGGCCACATTCCTTCTTGCCCACAGGAGATAGGGTTATTATTAATAAAATAAAATAAAAAAGAAAGACAAAAAGAAAAAAATCAATCAACTGCAAAAAAACAAAAACAAAAAAACAAAAAAAAAAAAAACCCAAAAAATCAAAACAACAACAACAACAAAAACAAAACAAAACAAAACAACAACAACAAAAAAACCCAGACACTTCCCTGGACAAGATAGTGAACAAAGAGAACAAGGAAAGATAAGCCGTAGGTGGTCTTGGTGTTTTTTTCTCCAGCTTGTCACCTTTAGACATTAGGGCTCCTTATGTTACTCAATCAATAGGCACTTGCCAGGCTGGAACTCCCCTGGCTTGTGGCGCTGGGAGGGATAGGATTCTATAAATTTACCCCTACATTAAAGTTCAGGCTTTCTGGATACCACTGTGTTGGTGACTGGCAGAGCTCTGCTCGAGTTGAAAAAATTTAAAGGTCCTCCTGTTTATTGCATCAGTATTGAGTCCTGGTGGTGATTTGCAGGGTTCTCATGGCCTGAGCACAGCAGTAGGAAGTTCAGCTGGGTGCTTTTTCTGCCTCTCTGATCTAGTAGGTTTTTCATCACAACATCCGGCTCCTGAGTCTTTATTGGTAAAATAGAATGATCTGTGATTTTTCAGTAAAACCAACAATGAATTATTTTATTGAAAAATGTAATCAGATAAATGAAGCACACATATAAGAAAAATAATTGTAAAGATATTCTAAATAAAAAACATATTAACAAACATAAATAATAAACTCAATTATGAGAATATATTTTTGAATAAAAGTACATTTTAATTTATGCATAAGAAATGCAGTAGAATTGCATAAGGGTCTAAAACACACAAAAATTTGACACTCTATTAACATTCTGGTTAGTTTTTTCAACTTGACACAAACTAAACAAACCTGAGCAAGATTTTAAGGAAAGTGAGTGTCTGGGGAGAGGGGAAGCCAGTGAACAGAAGGGAATTTAGAATAGGGCAAGACTTTTTTGAATTAATTTTGTATCCAGCCAATTTGCTGAGGTGTTTATCAGCTTTAGGAGTTCTCTGGTGGAATTTTGATGGTCACTTATGTACACTATCATATAATCTGCAAATAGGGATAATTTGACTTCCTCCTTTCCCATTTGGATACCCTTGATCTCCTTTTGTTGTCTTATTGCTCTGGCTAGAACTTCGAGTACTATATTGAAGAGATAAGGAGAGAGTGGGCAGCCTTGCCTTGTTCCCGATTTTGGAGGAATTTCCTTGAGTATCTCACCATTTACTTTGATTTTTGCTATTGGCTTGCTGTATATAGCCTTTATTATGTTGAGGAAAGTGCCTTGTATCCCCGATCTCTCTAAAACTTTAAACATGAATGGGTGTTGAATTTTATCAAATGCTTTCTCTGCATCCAAGGAGATGATCATGTGGCTTTTTATTTTCAGTTTGTTTTTATGGTGGATTACATTGATGTATTTCCGTATATTAAACCATCCCTGCATGCCTGGAATGAAGCCTACTTGGTCATGATGAATGATATCTCTGATGTGTTCCTGTATTCGTTTTGCAAGTATTTTATTTAGTATTTTTGCATCTATGTTCATAAGAAATTGGTCTGAAATTCTCTTTCTTTGTTGAGTCTTTGTGAGGTTTAGATATCAATGAGACTATGGCCTCATAGAATGAATTTGGTAATTTTCCATCCATTTCTATCTTTTGGAGTAGCTTGAAGAGTATCGGTATTAGCTCGCCCTTGAAGGTCTGGTAGAATTCTGCACTGAAACCATCTGGCCCTGGGCTTTTTTTGGTTGGGAGACCATCGATGATTGCTTCTATTTCTGTAGGTGCATGGGAGAATAGCAAAATAAAAGGATCCAGAGGGTCCTAGAATCTACAAGTAGAACAATATGATAGGCAGATTTGGGCCCAGGGGTCCCGCTCAAACTAAGGTACCAGCCAAGGACAATACAGGAGGTAAACTTTAAACCCCTTCCCAGATCTAGCCAATGGTCAGAATATTCTCCACAGTTGAGTGGAGAGTGTGATATGACTTTCTCATGTACTCTGGTGCCTCACATTTGACCATGTCCCCTGGAGGGGGAGACCTGGTGGCACTCAGAGGAAGGACAGCAGGTAGCCAAGAAGAGACTTGATACCCTTTGAGAATATACAGGGGGAGGTAATCCTCCTCAGGAACAGTCATAGAGGAGGGGAATAATGGGAAAATGGGGGGGGGCGTGAGGGAGGAATGGGAGGATACAAGGGATGGGCTAAACATTGAGATGTAACAATAATAAATTAATTAAAAAAAAAAAAAAACAGAATAGGGCAAGAGAGAATGTCCAGAACGTCAGGATGAACCTTGAACTATATAACTGGTACTTGGGATTCAGGGAGCCTGGCAGCCCCCAAGTGCTTTGTTATTCTAATAGACACCACAGGTAGTCACTGATCCCCTCTGTGAGTGATGAGTGTGAAGAGGACTTCTTTTGATAGAGGAGATCTGAGGAATGCTTACTTTTATTCACCCATCAGATGTCCTCCAGATTGAGCCCATTTCTGGATATTTAGACTGCCTTTTAGAATTAGAAAATTTCAGTTTCCTTTGGACCTAACAGATAGCAAAACATAGAGGGACTTACCTGATTGACTTGATTGTATTGTATTTGGGATTTTTTGGTTGGTTGGTTGTTTTTGTTGCTTTTGAGTTTTTGTTGTTGGTGGTGGTGATTTGTTTGTTTGTTTTGTGGGTATATTATTTGTTTGGTTTTGTTGCTGTTTTGGGGGGGGCGGAATAACGTCATGAAAGTATTTAAAACTTTGAACTGTAAAAGCTTTTCAGTGCTAAGAGCTTAAAAAATTTATTATTTAGTATGTATTTACAATTATTTTTCTTATAATTTCTGTGCTTCATTTATCTATTGATTTTTTCATCATATTTTTTCCAATACAACGACTAATTGGAATATACATTAGTGTAATAGTACCACAAAATGTGGGAGAAAGTGACCACTATTTGATTAAATTTAAGGCACCTTTCATTCTCAAGGCTGCTTAGGTAGCTAAAAATCTCAGTGGATTATCTCTGACTATATAAACCCTATTTAAGGTCAGGCTCCATGCCCAATAATGCATGGCCAATAAAACAAACTCAATGGCAGTTTTGAAGGTTTTGTTTGTTTGTTTGTTGTTGTTGCTTTTGGCCTCATTATGCCTTTTTGTGAATTACGTTTACCTTATACGTCTTTTACTTATATAGTAAGCTTTTGATTTTGTATTTTTATGGGTTGTATATGTGTGCATGTATGGGGGCATGTGTGTGTGTGTGTTTGTATGTGTCTGTGTTTGTATGTGTGTCTGCATGTGCTTCTTGAGCTTTTTCTGCTGAATGTTTTGTTTTGTTATTTGCCTGTTTGTTTGTTTGTTTGGAGAGAGAGAGAGAGAGAGAGAGAGAGAGAGAGAGGGAATACTAGAGTTGGATGGTGGGTATTTAAGAATCTGGGTGCAGATGAGGGAGGGGAAATCATGATCAGAATATATTGTGTAAAAATTTTTTCCATTAAAAAATGAAAAAAAGAGAGCTCATTCATGGAGTTTGTGTGTATGTCATTTATTTGAGTGTGTTCTTGTACCACCTAGAAGACCTTGAGGGAAGAAACAACATTTCTGAATATGTAAAATATAAACTGGTAATAGGACTTTAAACCAAAGACTTTCTCCCTTCTTTGTTGTTAATACCTTATAATTTAATAGCAGAGGGCAATTTAAAGTGTTTAAAATGTGTGCTTAATGTAATAACCCTCTGTGTGTGAAGACTGAAAATAACAGTTTTGTTGTTCTTGGTGGTGGTGGTAATAGTTTTTTCTTTTTAATTTTTAGTTTTTTCCCTCTTAGGCATCCAGGTTTGAAATTATTATTATTATTTTAAATTTGTTCACTTTATATCCTGATTTTAGCCCCCTTCCTTGTTGCCCCCTGATCCCTCCCTCCCTTCTCTAGTCCTCAGAAAGGGGAACACTCCCCCCCTAACATCTGACTTCAGCCTATCAAGTCTCATCTGTACTGCCTGTAACCTCTTCCTCTGTAGCCTGACAAGTTTGCCCTGTGAGGGGGAAGTATCAATGTAGGAGGAAGGGGGCAAAATCCATGTCAGAAGTAGTCCCCGTGCCCCATATTGTGGGACCCATATGGAGACTGTCCTCCCTGTCTACTACATCTGAGCAGAGGGTCTAGGTTCACATCATACGTGGTCCTTGGTTGATGCATCAGTCTCTGTGTTATAATGTGGTTATCCTGTATTATGTGGTTAACATCTGCTTATGAGTGAATATATACCATGTATGTCTTTCTGGGTCTGGGTTACCTCACTCAGGAAGATCTTTACTAGTTGAATCCATTTGCCTTAAATTCAAGATTTGCTTGTTTTTAATAGCTGAGTAGTATTCTGTTATGTAAATGTACCACAGTTTCTTTACCAATTATTCAGTTGAGGGACATCTAGGTTGTTTCCAGATTCTCGCTATTACAAATAATAGCTGCTATGAACATAATTGAGCAAATGTCCTTGTTGTATGATGGAGGATCTCGTGGGTATATGCCCTGGAATGGTATGACAGGATCTTGAGGTAGAATTATCCCCAATTTTCTGAGAACCACCAGATTGATGTCCAAAGTGGTTGTGATAGTTTACACTTTGACCAGCAATGGAGTAGTGTTCCCCTTTCTCTAAGTCCTTGCCAGCATGTGCTGTCACTTGAGTTTATGATCTTTGCTATTTTGACAGGTGTACGATGGAATCTCAGAGTTGTTTTGATTTGCATTTCCCTAGTGAATTTATAAATAATGAATCTGCCATAGTGTTCTAGGGAAACACACGTATCAGCTAAACCAGCTATGAAGCACAGGATATCCAGGTGATATCAAAACTAATATCAGACCTAAAGAAAATAAGGTCAACTATTTGAAGAGATAACTACATATTTATGTCTACTGCATGAGTAGATGGCAAGTTTATCAAGTCTATAGGCATTCTCATAGCAAATGTGTGTAACTTTGTATGCTTGGACTAACATTTCTATCTTTCTATCCAGTATAGCTACTGTTTGAATATCTGTTGCAATGTGAATGGTTATTTTATGTTCCAAACATAAATAATATGAAATAATGTGAAGTAAATACGTTTTTTCAGTCTAACTCATTTAATCTATATTTGTCAGTTCTAATCTAAATCAACAAAAATGACAAGATTTATATATTTTCTTATAACTAAAGGCTATTCTATGGTGAGATTTTACATTGTTAAGCATGTCTCTAATATATTATGATAAATTTAATATTTCCTTTTGAAGTAGTTTTATAAGGTATTTCTTCTGAACTGAAAGATTTCTAGCTGGAGGGAAGGGGGAGGCTCATAAAACCCAGGAAGCCAGTGAAAGTTACAAGGCTCATAAAAATTGTAAGATTCACAAGACCCTTTTTCAAGCTCAAAAGAACAGTAAATAATTACTGAGGATATGAGAATTTCTTTAGTGGGAGATGCCTGTACATTTAGCAGGGAGCTTCAGGAATGCAAAATTTCTGATTTATCACCCACATTAGAGTGGGACATCTGGAAGTACAACTACTTTTGCATGACCCATGCTCTGTAAGTAATCCAATAAACTTGTTGAATCACCAAATTAGATATAAGCAGAATCATTTCTTTGGTTTATCATCAATGTTCTACATCAGTAGAACAGACACTTGTATGTCTCCGGGGTGGTGGTGGTGGTGGTGGTGGTAATCATACAACTTTATTGGAATAAAAACATTGAACCATAAAACTAAATATAAACTAGAGAAACATGATGGGCTTTAGTGGCTTTGCTGAACACCATGGTGAAACTCAATCTAAAATGTAGATGAGATACTGGTAGTTCTGAAATGCCTGTACTGGGTTCAGAAGAACGTAAGCAACCAAGAACAGATAAGAAAGACCAAAGAAGAGTGAATGGTTCTGGTCGCTCGAAAGCAAATGTGGCAGGATATGTGGCAGGCCCAAAAATCCACAGTAGAAATTGAATCCTGAGAAACATTCATGGAAACAAACATAATTTAACAAAGCCCTATTGGTAAAAACAAAAATGTTTTTGTGGGTGCTTATTTCTATGCACATTTCTCCCCCCAAGAGAAATGCATATTGTGAATGGAGATTGCTCACATACACCAGGACCCTTTCTGAAGCCATGTGTAGATAA
The DNA here is from genome assembly GCF_903995435.1 of Acomys russatus. Classification (NCBI taxonomy): domain Eukaryota; kingdom Metazoa; phylum Chordata; class Mammalia; order Rodentia; family Muridae; genus Acomys; species Acomys russatus. Next base: position 72,784,626 of record NC_067137.1, read on the forward strand.
TGGGAAGGCAAGGGACATGGAGTTGGCCTGGAACACATCAGAACTGAGGAGCTGGCCCTAGTGGCAGACATAGTAGGAAAGAGCATGGCCCTTTGCTCTCTGGTATCTAAGTTAGACTGGGCAATACAAACCAAGCACATGGTGGCCATAAGAAGTGTGAAGTCACTTTCCTGCAACATTAATATCCTATTTTGAGGAATCTAGAAAATTCTGTAGAATGTCTATGAATTATGGAGTACTAGCTAGTTGTCCTAGTTGGATTTCTACTGCTGTTAGAAACATCACAAACAAAAGAAATTTGTAGAAGAGAGAGCTTATTTTATCTTACAGCTATTTTACAATGAAGGGAAGTCAGAGCTGGGCCTCAAGGCTGAAAACTGGAGGCAGGAACTGAAGCAGAACAGTGGAGGAATGCTTGCTCCCCATGGTTTTCTCAGCTTGTGTTGTTTATATAGACTAATCATATAGGCCCTGGGGTGATAACACACACAGAGTGGCCTAGACTTGCTCATATTAATCAATATTCAAAAAAATGCCCCCATGGATTTGCCCAAAGAGCAAATATAGATTAATATTCTCAATTAAAGTTTCCTTTTCCAAGATGACCTTAGCTCATCTCAGTTGGAGCAAAACAAAACAAAAACAAAAACAAAAACTACTACACTGAGGTAGTGCTTCCTACCCATGTTGTGTTACCCATCATTTTTCTTTAACAATAAGTGATTGCATATATTTTTTTTCATACTTCCAAAAAAAAAGTACTTCTACTTATATTGTAGGGCTGAAAATAACCTCACTGTGGCTAAATTAAGACATGGAGAGTTTTATAGTATAAAAATGTTGACCTTTTATTAGGGCAGTGTCTCAGATAGCTACTAACTTATCCTGACTCCTCCACCATACTATCTTTCCATGTCTCTTCCTTGTCAATTGGTCTTCCTTCTGATTTCTTCCACTATCTGTCTGTGAGAGTTTCTGACTGTCTGGAAGTCCTGCTTCCTTACTTCCTGGCCCTGTTCTGTGCCTTCAGCTCTTTATTACACAAGAAGCCACATTCCAGTATGAACCAATCAGCAGCAAGACAATAAGACAAAGCACAATCCATCTCTTTTGGGTTAACCTTTGTCAGATGAAGAAGGACAAGCATTTACAACCTGCCAACATTTAGCACCTTGCCAGCACAGAAATAACAATGGAAAATACAGGGGCACATCTTCTCATTGTGAGGGAAGGTCATCCCCACATACTTGGTATAGGCAGAAGCGATAAGGTTTCATTATAGAATGCCAGCTTTGAGTGTCATACAGTTTGGGGAAAGAGTTTGGGAGAATAGTAAAATTTGCAGTTTGTAGGTTGGACAAAAATCATAAAGTACTAGGGCTAACTGGTCCAAGCTGATTGATTCACAATCATATGTAACATCATTTGGCTTTGTTCATCCTTCCCATTATCAGCAGTTCTGCAATTAGTTCATAGGAAGCAAAGACTGGGATGTTGTTGGGTTTTTTGTTTGTTTGTTTGTTTTTTCTCTTCATTACCCTGAGCATATCACAGATGCACTTTCTATAATCCATGAATTAAATATGAATATACATGTATCATTAGACAATATATTATTAATCCATAAATATTTTATAACATCTTTATTATGTATTCTGCTGAACTAAATGTGGTATTTACAAGTTAAGTGGATTGTTATGATCTGGTATATTATTTTCTTCTCATTAGATATTTGACAAGTTCAGAAACAATTTGATTGAAGGGATCATTTCTTGGTTCTCTGCAGATAGCAAAAATTGCCAAATTCAATAATCTTCACCAGCTCCACTTTGAATGATTGCTGTTACTTTTGTCATTTTTTTTTGAGGTGAGCCATGCTTCTGTAGAGAATAGTTACTGTTCTATTGTGATGACACACCAAGACCAAGGCAAGTCTTATAAAAGAAAGTACTTAATCAGGGGCTTGGTTATAATTTAGAGGTTTAGTCCATCATCATGGCAAGAGCAAAATAGTCATGGTGCTGAAGCAGTAACTGAGAGCTTTAGATCCTATTCCATGGGTAGCCGACAAAGAAAGAGGAGAGAGTCACTTAGGCTGCCCTGAGTTTTATAACCTCAAAGTCTACCCACAGTGACACACATCCTCCTACAAGGCTACATCAATGTCAATAATGCCATGCTTCTTTTAGTGCAGTAGTTTATCACTGCAGTTTTTTAACTGGAGACTAAGCATGCAAATATATGATTCAATGGGGATAATTTTCATTCATACCACCACAAGTAGAACAATTTTGTCAACACGTGCTTAGCTGTAAATCTTAATCTTGGAGGTACTCTATCTTACCAACACTGCCTTGTCATACCACTTCTAAAGTCTATAGTATCCATTGAACTTCTCTTCTGCACATGCTCATGTCATTTCTGTCCTCAATATACACCCTAACCACCCAACAGCATTAAAGATGATTTTTTTTGTACCAAATGCAGAATGAACCAGTTATTATTTTATGCATGATATGTTACATTTCAGTGATGATTGACTGGCTTTGGAGAGGAAGAGGAAGTAGACATTTTCTGTGAAGAAACACTGCATGGAAGCACTTACAGTATAAAATGTAGAATTGTTTCATTATTATTATTATTCCTATTTTAAGAATTCTGGTAATTACCACAAATCTGACTGCATAAATCTGTTTTATAACTCAGCAATATAAATAAGTTGCAGTTCAGTTCTTTGAAATCACTACATAGGTTAAGAAATTAGATTCCAGTGGTTGCAAGTTGCAGAGAGATGGGGTACCCTGTTCAAAATGAGTTGGCTGCAGCATACTCCAAGATCAAGAAATCAGAGATAGAATTGTTTCCCTGAGAAGATCTCAAGTTTGTCGAGAAGTACATTGTGCTACTACAGAAAGCTAAATCGAAGTATACAGATGATCTTGATAACATCCCATAAGATGTTCACAATTGACACTCCAGGACCCTCACAACATGATGTAAGAGGAGCTTCATTTCTTCATTCAAAGGACATTTATTTTTTGTGGTGCTCTTGCAGATGACACAATACATCACAGCATCCAAATTGGATGAGGCACAACTGCCTTAGAAGACATGTTTGCAAAAGAGTAAGAAGTGGGGCTGAGGCCACTAAGAACAGTACCATCTGTGCAAACATCATCATGCAGAACTCAGAAATTCATTCAGAGTCTCTGGAAAGAAATTAGCACAGCTTTGAATCTGATTGAGAGGGGTAATGGATACAGGAGTGGAAGTTTTGGTGCTCAAATAGCAGTCTGGTTTTTTCATTGCTTCCCTCCCAGACTCAACTGTCAAGAAGCTTCTTTATAACATCCAACAGCCCATGCAAGCCCAGAAACACCTCACAATATTCCACTTACTCAGACTTGTTTGTTTTTGGTATGTATGTATGTATGTGTGTGTGCGTGTATATAAAATATGATTCTTCTTTCTATACTTTAGAAATATTCAAGTATTTTTAGCTAAAATAGATAAGGTAGCTCATATATGATTTTCCCTCCATTGTTAATGTTTCATGTGAATATCTGGATACCCAGATGTAACTCTGAAAAAATAACATGGAAAATAAAAGCTAAGCAAATAGGCTTTTTCCTCCAAAAGCAAGAAAAAAGAAAAAATTAGACTCCATGAATAAAAATTATAACATATAATACTCCTTTATGGACAACAAGTATGATTATATAGAAAGGAGTTTAACAGCATGACAATATACAATCAAACAGTAGTAAATGCTTGTCCCTTAGGGCTTAAGACTTCTTAAGTCATGAGCTACTAACCAGGTTTACCAAAACCATAATTAGTGCCCTTCTCTAGAGCAGGCCTCAAGTGTTATACAAAGTCACTTGGTTTTATCGATTGCAACCATGCCACTGTTATACTTGAGGAAACTTTGGGCCAAGATGGTCATTCATACATAGGTAAAACTTTTGGTGACTTTCTCCTCCATCAGCTAACATAGGACTTTCTGGTACTATGAAAGCAGGTCAATAGACACACTTCTTGCAACTCATTAATGTTTGAGTTTTGTATTTCCTATTACTAAGGTGCAGGTCCTTTCCCCATTAAGGTTTTCTAGTTGTAAACCAAGAATAATGCCAATACAATGTATTGGGGTGCACATGGACCTCATGAATCACAACTTAAATTGAAGATATTGTATACCTGGACTGGCATTTTCACTAAAAGTAACTGAAGACTAATGGGAGGACAATTATCACTTCACAGAGGGTACTTTTACTCAAGCCCTTTCTGTTGTAAATTGTTAATATTAATAAATGTTTGAAGAACTTAATTTTAATTAAATTTGATATTTGGAGAACACACACATATACACATACATATACATGAGTACATACATCTACGTCACTTCCCGCTCTTCCTGTCACCACCTTCCAGCTCCTCCCATGTTTTCACATCTTCTTTACAAATTCTTGACCTCTTCTTTATTAATTATTATTGTTTTACACACATACGTGCACACACAAACACACACACACACACACACACACACACACACACACACACACACACACGCATACCACCATCACCACCACCACCACCATTAACCAGTCCATTTAGCATTGCTCATATACCCATGTGCCCAGGATTGACCACTTGGGATTAGATGTCCTATGAAAGTGCTCCTCCATGGAGGAAATTGATTTTCTCTGTCAACAGCCTTTGAGTTCTGCTATCTATTCATCTAGGGGTAGTATTTTGTGGAATTTATTGGTCTACTTTGTAATGGCCACTGCTGTAATGCTTGGCCAGTCTTCTTCAAGCAACTACATTGCTGAAGTTTCATATTGTAATTTCTATTGCATGCTTAGGGGGCACTATTTAGGTGCTGATGTCCCAGTCAAGGAATATATATCTTTCTTGAGCACTCTACAAACACTTATTCTTTGTACTTTGATCAGTTGCTGTGTTTTTGTTTAAGAAATATTTTTATTTATTTTTGACCCATATATCACACAGCAGCATGTTATTTAATTTTCATCAGTTCATGTAGTTAACAGAGTTTGTTTTGCTATTTACTTTAAACTTTATTACAGAAAGTATGCCTCCTTTTCTTTCCTATTCTTAGACCTAGCTTGTGTTTTAGTAATTAAAGCTTTATTCACTTTCTTTTTGTACTCTCTTGACTACAATTTTTGCTTTACTAGTCTAAAGGATTGTTTCCACTGTTCTCTGTAGTTTAGTGGATATAATTTTTTTCTGTCTATTCATATCATGGAAAATTTTCATTCTCTTTTAACTATGGCACATAGTTTTGATGAATAAAGTAACCAGAATTGGCATATGTGATCTTTTAGAGTTCAGAGTACATTGCTACAGCATCATCTGGCTTTTAATGTTTCCATTGACACATCATTATTATTCCTTATATAGGGTGTGTGATTTTCTCTAAAAAATTTCAATAGTCTCTCTTTGTTCTGTGTATTAAGTATTTTAGCTATAAAGTGCTATAGGCAATTTCTATTCTGATCCTTTCTGTTTGCTGTTCTGTTTGATTTTTGCATCTTTACAGATATATTTTTACTTAATTTGGGGAAACATTCTTCTATTATACTATTGAAAATCTGGCCAAAGCCATTTGCCTGGGATTATCATCCTTCCTTCTTCTGTGCTTATTACGTAAAGGGTTAGTTCTTTATAGTATTTACAAATTTCCACATATCCCTCTTATTTTAATTTTATATATTATTTGATTGAATGATGCAATTCTTCTACTTTATCTTTAGGTCCTGACATGTGTCTTCTACTTCGTCTGCTCTACTTATAAGTCTTTCTTTTGAGATTTCTGAGTTATTGAACTTTACAAGTCCCTCTTCTTGTCATGTTGGGTTTTCTTCAATATTTCCACTCTTTACAGAACTGACTTTTCATATTTGAATTTGCTTTCTCATTTTATTCAGCAATAGGGTTGTATTTTCTTGAGGTAATAACTTGAGGAATAACTCAGGAGTTTATTCCTATCCTCATCAAGTTCACTGAAGTGTTTGGTCATTCCTTCTTTAATCTCAGTGAATTAGGTGATCACAGTTATTATCAATATGGGATCCTGGGTAAGAAATCTTTGAACTTATTATGAACTATGACACAGAGTGCAGAATGTTCTTCTAGAAAGAATTGATAAGTGGATGTGCTAGAATGAAAGGATATAAAAGAAATGCTATGCTGTGTCTATATTATCTCTGTGAGAAAGGCAAAGGCCTCAGAGAAGTATTCTTAGCTCTTTTGCATGATCAAGAACAATATTCATAAGCCATAGAACCAGTTGTATTCCCTCACTGAAAGTTTATTTGCTTTACCTAACTGTAAACATCACTCCATATATTTCTTGCTTTTTTAATAATGAGGCATGCTCCATATGCACTGCTATTCTGCTTAAATGCACCAACCCTTCAACTCCCTTATCAGATCTTTGGCATTTCCTTTTATCTACAGAGAGTTAACTTTGTTAACTAGGGAGCATCTACAATTATTTTAAATAGTTTGTTTGGGTTCATCTAGGTAAGTCTTGTTAGAGAAAACTTTCAAAGGATGTTTTATTTCCTCCATCCAAACCCTCCTGTTCTTTCCACCTGTTCTTAAAGTCATGGTTTCTTTTTCTTTGATTATTAAGGTTGCATATATACATATAAAAGTTCAATGTGCTGAGTCCATTTAGTGATTGTTACATACATACATACATACATACATACATACATACATGTTCATGCATGCACGCAAGCATAGGTGTGTATATATACACTTACGACTGATTCAAGGATGACAATTTGTAAAAATATTAGGGGCTTACCACTGGGGAAGACTAATTTTCCTCATTTAGCAGCCATTGATGACCAAAGCTTTATGTTCAGAGGTGAAGCTAAGCAAGATTGCTATTCTTTATGTCAAATAGTGTCATATTTCAGGCCTTATTTAAGCAGCCATATGGTTGAAATTTCAATGTATAACTTCCTGATCATGTCCAAAGGACACAGTACTGCAGTAGACTTCCTTGTGTTATGGCCCTTGTAATCATTTTGCCCTCTCTTCAGTGATGTTCCCTGAGTCCAAAGTAATTACCGAAGGTGCTGAAGAGATTTCCCAGTGGATAAAAGCACTTGGTACTACTGCAGAGTACAAAAGTCTGGCTTGTAATGCTCACATATGGTGACCCATAGCCAGGCATAACTTCAACCCTAGTAGATACAGATTCCTCTTGTTACTTTCATAGGCATTATTATGTACACATAGACACACAGGCATATAAACAAAACATTATTTTAACCCTTAAAGGTAATTATTATTGACATTCTTGCAACCTCTGCCTTGAATGTCCATTTTTTCCTAATTCAAAGATAATCACTCCAATACAGTTTATCATTGCAAAAATTATTGGTATTTTATTCAAAATTTACTGTTAAGCAAACATTGTAAACCGTTTTACAAAATGACTATAGAGTGTATAATTTTATACACCCCAGGGGTTTTCCCTACTGTTAAATGTCTCTCACTATCATTAATATTTAATCAAAGACCTTTAGTTACTCAGCTATATCTCATTTTCCTTTAATCTTCTACTTTAAATGGTCCTATCATACATTTGAGAATATTTTGGTTGTTGTGCTCTCACTGTTTCTCTTTTTGAATCAGCTGCTTGTATTTTTTTTTTTTTTTTTTTTTTTTTTTGGTATTTGGTGACTTTATAATTATGAAAGCACACAGTTAATAATACTCTGTAGTTTTCCTTGATTAAAATGTGCATCATGCTATTTTAAGGGAGATTATTACAGGTGACACAATGCCAATGGTGGCACAAAACTTTTGGCAGTAACCAACCAATGTCTGGCTCGAGTCAAAGCTCACTTCAGGAGATAGAACCTAGAGGTAAAAATATTTGGTAACTTAGAACCAGAGACTAGATATTCCAGAGACTTAGGGTAAAACCAAATATCACTGTTCTCAAAGTAAATAAATAAATAATTAAAATAACTGACTCGTAATGATATTCTGCTACTCTTGTAGACTCGTGCTTTATTCAGCCATTATCAAAGATGGTTTCTTATGGAATATATGGGAGCAAATATTAAAGCCCACAGTCAGACATTACACACACACACACACACACACACACACACACAGAGAGAGAGAGAGAGAGAGAGAGAGAGAGAGAGAGAGAGAGAGAGAGAGAGAGAGAGAGAGAGAGAGAGAGAGAGAGGAGCACACAGTGCTAAGTGGGATATCTCCATTAAATCGGTCCCTTCAGAACTAAAGAAATGCTGAGGAGGAAAATTCAGGCATAAAGAGGTTAAATCCAGAGAGGATGAAAGACACCAGGGGAACAAATCTTTTTAAATACATTGAGTAAAGCTCATATGAACTTAGAGAGATTGAAGCAGCAACCGCAGGGTTGACACAGGCCTTTACTAGGCCCTCTACATATATATTTTTGCTGTTAGTTTAGTATGTTTATGATACTTCTGAGTGTGTGAATGAATGAGTATCTGATTTTAATTCCTTCTCTTGGGGTTTTTTTCCTACTCTTGGTTTGCTTTGTTCAGCATTGTTGTAATGTCTTTTGTTTTATATTATCATATTTTGCATTGTTATGTTTTGTTGTTAAACAAAAGAAAGTAAAAATATATAAATAAGAATCATATAAAGTTTAAAAAAAGAATTCCTTTGTTGTTACAGTTTATACTGGCATAATTATAATTCATGCAAATAACATGTCTTATTTGTGTTTAGTCTAAAATATTCATTTTTATATGTAGAAACAAATCAAAACAAAACAAAACAGAAAATCAGACTCTTTGTGATGACCTGAATCCCATTATTTGTGTTCCTAACAACCTCTCTGACTTAATTTCTCACAGAAATCCATGCTATATAACTAGACTCTACCGTAGACCTGCAGCTCCTTTACTTCCCCCCTCCCCCCGCCACCATGCAGTGCATAACTTCAGGACCTTTGTTCTCACTGAAAATTCTATCTAAAATATCCCTATACCACAGGCATAAAACCCTTAGGCCTCACCTCTTTGTTCTTAGATACATGATTTCCTTTGCTTAAGGCTATAGTTTATGTGCCTTCTGACACAGATGATTTGGATTCATTGGAAGGAGTTCATCTAGTCTCAGAGAAGTGCCTGTGTTCTGTGAAGAAGTGCTCCTCATCTTTGTGTTCCCTTTTAGGACTCAGAGTCTCTTCCCTTCTGCTTGGCCTTCTGGTCCTGCCACAGCAGGTAGCCCTTGCTCATAGATGACACTTCAGTGCAAAGATTTACACTCCTCACCCAGCTTTTCACCTTGGAACCTCCCCTTTGCTGCTGAGGTTATGTGTGTGCCCTTGTTGACGTAAATGGATGAGAGCAGACACACTTTGGCACATAGGGTAGCAGATGTTTTATGAACTAATTTCTGCTTATCCTTTATATACAGATTTTTTCCCAAGGACACCACTGTTCCTAAGTTAGTTCTCTCAGGAGCTTTCTGGAGAGGGGCAAATGGCAAAACTTGACAATATTCCAGGTGATATGTCATAAAAAGAATGAACCAACTATAGCTTGGAGTGCAATCCAGCATGACACTCAGGTTGTAAATAAAATCTAAACCTGAGAGACTTACTGATTTCTCTTTTCTTCTGAACCATCTCACATGTCTGCAGAATTCGGCAGATACAGAAGAAAACCAATGGCCTCTAAACCTTAAAATGTTGACTCTATGTCCCCTTTCCTTAAACAATGTGACTCCTGCCACTGTTGAATGAGTTTCTGACAACTCTTAGTGAAAGCATGTGCATGTGGGGCCAGGGGTTACCTACTTCCATGAGGAATTCTCTGAGATGATCCTAGCCATGCTGTTTCCGGAGGAGCTGCGTGCAATTCACTGACGGAACACACAGTACTAGTTTCCTCCTTCACTACCTTCCTTCACTCTCCTCTTCAATTTTGTTTCCTAATATTTAAACTCTTTTCCAGAAGAATAAAAAGAACACAGAAAGATTTTCTTGGTATTTGCAGTCAAGTACAATATAGGATGTTAGTAACTCATTGCACTCCATATTTTCCTGCCCCCCCCCTTTTTTTAAATCCTTTTTACCTACTGCAATTGTTTAGACTTGAATAAGAAATGTTGTCTTGCCGTGGTTCAAATGATTGAACAGTAGATTCCCACACAGAAGGTTGTGGGACATTTTCAACTTGGGGTAAAAGTAGAGGAAGTAGGTCACTGTGGGAAAGTTTTCAAGCCTTATGTCCTAGATCCACTTCCTGTCCTCCGTAGGCTTCCTGTCCCTGGAAATAATGTGAATAGAATTCCCAGGCTCCTGCAGTGTGGACTGTGCTGCAGTAAAATAAGATATCCTTCAAAATGTAAGAAAAGGACGACCTTCCTTTTCAGAGTTTCTTCTTGTCATGTATTTGGTTATATCAACAATGAATAAACTATGTTCATAGCAGCTTTATTCTTAATAGCTAGAATCTGGAAACAACCTAGACGTCCCTCAACCAAAGAATAGAAAAGAAACTGTGGTATATTTACACAATGGAATACTACTCAGCTATTAAAAATAAGGAAATTTTGAAATTTACGGGTAAATTGATGGAACTAGAAAAGATCATCCTGAGTGCAGTAGCCCAGATCCAGAAAGGCATGTATGGTATACACTCACTTATAAGTGGATATTAGCCCAACATAGATATAGTCTGAGAGACTCCACCTAGTGGGGCATCAGGACAGATGCTGGCTGTTGCTGCTGGACTATGGGTAGAACACTGAAAATGGTAACATAGAATGGGGGAACAGAAGGACCCTGAGGATTCAGGGGGCCCACAAGGATACCTTCAATGGCAAATCTCGACCCAAGGAAGCCTATACAAACTGTTATACCAACCAAGACAAGGCATGCAGTAAACTTAATCCCACAGTTCATATCTAATCAATGGACAGTTCATTCTCCATGGTTGTAGGGAGAGCGAGGACTGTCTCTGACATGACTCTAGTGCCTCTGATTTTATCACTTTTCTGTGGAGCCCAGCAGCACACAGAGGAAGAAGAAGCAGGCTATCCAGATGAGAGAGACCTGATAGGCTGTGGTCATATGGTGGAGGAGGAGATCCTCTTCTGTCAGAGGTCTAGGGGAGGGGAGTAGGACAGAAGAGGGAGGAAGAGTGAGAATAGGAAGATACAAGTGAGGGGATAACAATCTGGGTATAATATGAATAAATAATAGTGAATTAAAATTTAATTAAGATAAAAAATAATGTAAATGTCTACAAAACTATGAGTTTAATTTAGCTTTTTAGTGGTTTGCTTCTTATCATGCTTAGTATCAAATGTCCATGGCTCCAGGAATCTCAGTTCTTGTGTTCTATTCAATGCTCCATGTAGGAATCCAGAAGAGCTAGGTGGCTGGCACATAGTAGGAGCTTACTACTTCTAAATGAGTGAATACCTTTTCTATCCCAGTTACATAATGGTGAAGCCTTTGGATCCATGTTCCTTCATTCCCTTCTTGGAATTATTTTATAGAATCTCAGAACCTAAAACAAAATTTCTATCACTTTTAATAAATTTCCTAAATACTGAATTATATAGATGTGGCTCTGCTTTCTAAACAACACTTTCTTAACTGTTTTAAGTTTTTAAGATGTGTTTATGTATATAAGTATTTTATATGCATGTATATCTATGTACTGTGTTATGTCCAGTGACTGTGGAGGTCATAACTGCCATATGGATGCTGGATGGGTGCAGGGGAATCAAATCCCTATCATCTGAAAGAATAACAAACAGGAGTTTGTAACCTCTGATCTATCACTAGCCCCATTTTCTTAAGATTTAATCTCCAGATTAGGTTCTGTCTATCTGTGTTTCTCCCTTATTCACCAGTCTCCTGACTTCTGCCTACTTCATTGTCACACCTATGCCTTCACTATTCCAGTACTCTGAATGGGAAACCTTGGAGAGTGTCTTTCTCACATGGGTGAGATCAGTGATAACACAACACAGAGTGAGATCCCTGTTATCCCAGTGCTGCTACAATTAGTCATGGTACAATGGCTGGCATTTTTGCATTGACCATGATTAGATCCACTGATAAGCAAAGTTTTCAGATAATAAAGGCCCTCAAAAAGGGATTATATGTTGTTTGATGGTGGATTAGCAGATAATTATAGAAATAAACATATCTGTCTAATTACTGGGAATCACACATTATTTTATTATTTCTTCTTCTGTACAATACATCTCAACCACACTTTCTCTTCCCTCCAGTCCTCCCAGCACTCCCTTACTTTTCTTCTCCTCCAAATCTGCTCTGCCTCCATTTCCCGACAGAAAAGAACAGTCCCCAAGAGATGATAACCAAACACAATAAAACAAAATATTATAACATAAGGCAAAATCCTTCATATTGAGATGGAAAACAAAGCAACCCAATAGGTTGAAGAGTCCTAAGGAAAGACAAAATAATCAGAACACAGTTTCTCTTCCTATTAGGAGTCCCACAAAAACACCAAGCTAATAGCTATAACACATACTCGGAGGACAACATGCAGACCCCTCCATTCCACTCCAGTCTCTGTGAGCCCATATAAAAACCTGCTTAGTTTACTCAGTGGGCCATGTTCTCCCGGCATCTTGTATCCAATTTGACTCCAACAATTATTCATACCCCTCTTCCAAGAACTTCCAGGTCTCCTAGAAGAGGCCCCAATGGAGACCTCAAGTTAGAGACTCTCTCTCCATAATGTCTGGCTGTGGCTCTCTGGACCTACTCTCATCTGCTGCTGGAGGAAGCCATTTATTAGGAACCATTTCATTGGTTTTCTTTTTCTGCTTGTGTTTAGTTCTACCATAGGTTTCTGGGCTATTTAGTGTCCCGTTCCCGGCTGTCCAGGCAGTGTATGTAGTGCATAGGCTTCCTCTCATGGCATGAACAGAAGTTAAACAAGGTATTGGTTGGCATTCTCACAAATTTTACACCAACATTATCCCCACATATCAAACTGTAGGCCAAAGGCTTTGTGGCCGGGTAGGTGTCCAGGTTTCTCTTTCAGTAGCCTTCAGAGCACCTTCCTGCACCAAAAAGACTAGAACACGGGCCTGAAGCCTCCATGTAGGCACCATCTTTACCTGTTTATGCCCAATGAGCTGTGTGAATGTTGTCCTCAGCAATGAAGGCTCATTGTCTTTCGTTCTTTCTTTCTTTCTTTTTTTTTTTTTTTTTTTTTTGTAGAAATACGGTCTCTCACTATCAGCCTGAGTTGCGTAAGGATCACCATGGGATGCACTCAGCCAACAACACAACTGAAAGCAGCCCAATACCTCCACTGGGAAGTTTATCTGGCTACAAAAGATGGTCAGTTCAGAGTATGTAATCTCCACTACCAGGAGACCTCACTAGGATCACCCACATAGATTCCAGGAAGCTTCCACTATACTAAGTTTCCACATCTCCCCTCAAATGCCCAGAATCCCAGCCATTTCCAAGGACATTGCAGTAACTTATACTCAAGGAATTCATGTCAGGAAATAAAAATGAACAATAGGACCATTTGAACACATTTTAAAAGATCATATTGTTTGACATAGTGTTGCCTTAGGTGGATACAGGATTTAAAATGTCCTGCTTATATATGACAGCAAATGATACATTGTACTTCATTACTCTGAGTAATCTCACTTCAGCACTCTCAATATTTATTAGAAAGATGAGCACAGAACACTTGGATGAGCAAAAAACTTTAATCATCACTGAAATCTGCAACTTTTAAAACTGGAGCAGAGATGGCAAAAAGAATGTAATCCATTAAATATCTGCAATATGATCTATTTTACATGCTTGGCCATAATAGTAAAATTGAGATATCAGCTGAGATGCCATTCCTCTGAGTGTCAAATTAAAGTTAAATCATTTGTAATTATATCTCATATTTTAAATGTCTGGAGAATTCACAATCATACTGGAAATTGCAATGGAGAATGTAGGGAAAGGTGGGAGTTTTCAAAATCACCAGTCATTCTGTATTACACTGTTCATCTGTATTTCTGTTTTCAATAAAATTAGAACAAATACCAGATCATCTATTTATCACAAACTGTGTACATTCTTTGGTCTGATGATTCCTGAGAAGAAATGAAAATTTGCTTTGAATATATCCTCCATCCAAGAAGAGAATACAATAGTATATATTTTAGTGATTTTTTAAATTATAGGTTCATTAATTTGTTCTTAGTGGAGTACATTCTCTAAGTGTTGTGTTGAGGCACAATGAACACAAATGCTCTCTGTAGCAGAATATAAAGTCCTTTGTGTAATGCCCATGGTTTATACAGCTTGGTCATGTAGCAGTTCAATATCTGTTTGTTGTTTTGTTTGTTTTGTTTGTTTTGTTTTGTTTTTGCCCTGACTAATTTTTGTAGTGGATACACCTGATTCCTACCAATACTGTATAAGGGTTCCACTTCCTTCACATTCAAGCCAACATCTATCATCATGTGTATTTTTAATATTGGTCATTCTAATTGTGGTGAGATGGAAAGTTAAATTAGCTTTAATCTGTATATCACTGTAACTAAGGGTGTTGATCACATTTTATATTCATTTTTAATTGTTGGGAAGTCATTCTTTTAATAATTTCTATTTCTTGAAAATAGATTCATTTCTCATACACTATAATTTCTCTGCTAATCCCATTGCTCCCCATGCCCCCTTTTATGCAGACCCATTCTCTTTCTGTCTCCAGGGGGAAAACAACAGGGTTTAATGAGATAAAAACAAGATATAACAAAATAAAATATAATAAGTTAAAAAAAACAACAAAAAACCCCACAGAACAATAAGTTCCATGAGAACACAAATCAGAGACCCACTTGTTCAAACATTCTGATGTACCACAAAAGATACTAAACTGAACACTATAAGATATACATAAACAGCCCAGTGTAGACCCTTGTAGGCCACATGCTTGTGGCTTCATTCTCTTTGAATTCATCTGAGTTTTATCAGTTGATTTACAGGGTTTTGTTCTCCTGGTGTTCTTTGTCAAAGTTGACTATTAAAGCAGTTTTAATCTATATTGTACTAAAAAACTCTGGATGATGAATTTTTAAATGTTTAGTAGCTTCCTGTTTTGACAACTTTTTGTTCAATTCCATGGCCAATTTTTAGTTAGTTATATGTTTTCTTGGTGTTCAGTTACTTATGCTAATTTGGATATTCTAGACACTAATTTGCTGTTGTATTTATTTTTAAATTTATTTACTTATTCACTTTACATCCTTATCATAGCACAACCTTTTCACCTCTCAGTGCCATCCTCCCTTCATCTCACCTATGCTCCATCCTCTGTTCCTCATAAAGGGGGAGCCCCTCTTCCCATAGTATCAGGCATGGCAAGGCAGTACCACCAGGAGAAGTAATCAAAAAGCTGGCAAGAGAGTTTATGTCAGAGACAGCCCTGCTTCCCTTACTGGAGGACCCAGGTGAAGTGTCAGCCACCCATCAGCACATATTTATAACTGGAATTTTTTTCTTCTATTATGTAGGCTGGTTCCTCACTTTTGGGGAGTTTCTTTAATGTCTAGAAGCTATTCTTGATTTATTTAAGGAAAGTAAAAGCATCAGAAAACTGGCTCTAATTAAGTTGTGACCCTTTTGGGGTCAAAGGAGCCTTTCAAAGGGGTTGCATATCAGATATTCTGCTTACCTGAAATTTACATTACAACTTATAACAGTGGCAAAATTAAAGTTATGGAGTAGCAACTAAAACAATTTTATGGTTGGGGGTCACCACAACCTGAAAAACTGTATTAAAGGGCTGAAAGTTTTATTTTCACCTGGTGGGTTTAACAAAAGTCCTCAAAATGGTTACAAAGGTATGAACCCTGTGAGTTACAATATCAATTGGCCTAGCTAGATATGCCAAGTGGAACAATCATGACAAAAATATTAATTGAGTTATCAGATACTTCCTGATTGGATAAAAAATCTGCTATATAGGAAAAAGCTCATTCCTAGAACCTTTAATTGAACCCTAAAACCATGGCTGCCAAGATCATAGCCTCTACTAGAAAAATTTCTAGTATTTCCTTTCTCAAAGAATTATTTCTTGAATTTTTACTCTTCCACCTTGGATTAGTAAGCTTGGAAACATCATCAAAAAAGCTTCCTTTTTCAGTAGATGACAATCAATACAGACACCAACTGTTACTCAATGTGCAGAAAATAAGAGACTGTGGAGTACTCAGATCTCATTGTATAGCCATTTCTTCTGAGCAAAAAATCTTCAATTTTGGAAAAAAAAAAAAAAAAGGAAAGAATCTTCTTATGAAATAATGCTTACCCGGCGGTGAAACCGAAGAGTGTTTTAAGGGCAGGTGTTATATTCAGGAAAGCTCTTTAAGACAAGCAAATGATTCAAATTAATTATAGGGCCAGGTAGTAGTGGCAACATGTCTTTAAATCCAGCACTGAGGAGACTGAGGCAAGCTGATCTCTGCAGTCGAGGTCAGCATGGTCTACAGAATGAGTTCCAATATATTCCAGGCCACACAGAGAAACAAACAAACAAACAAACAACAAACAGAAATAGCTTGATACCGACTAGATACATCATGTCCCTCCCTCTCCAAGAGTATACAGACAGTAAAATTTACTGAACATTACTCTCAGGCAAGCTCTAGTGCCTGAAAGAAGCAGATGCTACCTAAGAAATCTGGAAAAAGAGACCAACCAAGTAGCCTGAAAGAAGCAGAGATGAGCCAAACTGCCTAGAGAAAACATGAAGTCTATCCAAATTTCTTGGAAGAGGTTGAGCTGAGTGCAGGCTTTGAAATATATTTTAGTCTTCCAGCTTTCTCAACTTGTCACTTATGTTGGGTGGCCTTTGCTGTACAGTTGTCTCTGAGTTATTTGTTCTTCTGTAAATAACCTCAGCAATGCTTACCAAGTTGGACTTTGGTATTTTCCATGCTTTGGTCTTTACTTCCCTATTTGTGGTGAGTTGACATTTGTCCATGACTCCTCCAGAAGTTTGTAATGCAACAGATCTTAATGGGACATCTCTCTCTCTCTCTCTCTCTCTCTCTCTCTCTCTCTCTCTCTCTCTCTCTCTCTCTCACACACACACACACACACACACACACCCCTACCTCAGGGGGTTGTCAGACATGCCAGCACTGTTGTACATATCAACACACAGCAGCTGAGACTACATGCATGAGATATGAACAAGATCAAGCTAGACAACATTCCAACATGGATTATGGCCTGTTCTTGAAGTCTACCAGACCTTCAAAGAAGAGCTAATACCAATTCTCTTTAAGCTATGCCACATTCTCCTAAGCACAGCAATTTCACACATTTGCTGCCATTCTGGAAAAAAAGTTTCTATTGTATATAGTTGAAGTCAGTCATGTCATTAGATCATGTCATTTCAGACCATTTTATTTGTTTTGTTTACTTAACCTCCTTTCCCATGAAACAACATTCCTTCACACAACATTCTTTCACACAAACAGAAGAGACTCCTGAACTGTCTTCATGGAATACCCTCCATACGTAATTCAGTTTCCTGAACTTCTCCTTTGTTTTCTAATATGTTAAGATTATTATTTTTATAATTGTTTAAGAAGTTCATGTATATGTTTTTATCAAATCCATTTCTGTTCCTTCCCCTACAATTCTAACTCTATTTTTCTACTAGTTTCCCTTCCCAGCTTCATGTGCTCTTTTTTTTAAAATGTGGAGTATATTTAGTGCTGCTTGTATGATCATGGCCATAAGACCACCTATTGGAACATAAGAAGCACCTTGAGGTCCACATGTCTGAAGAGAAATGATTATTACTCCATGGGAATCCATCAATTAACAATAGCTCCTCAGTTAGGGTTAAGACTTCTCCCATAATCCATGTTGGAATGTTGGCTGGCTTGATCGTGTTCAGATATCATGCATGTAGTCTTAGCTGCTATGTGTTGATCTGTGCAACAGTGCTGGCATTTCTCACAACTGCTGTTTCTCTGAAACATCTATTTCTTTTGCTTGTTAAAATCTTTCCATATCAACAAAATCAGAAATATAAAGGAAGACATAACAACAGACAATGAGAAAATCCAAAGAGTCATTAGGTCATACTTCAAAAGCCTATATGCCACAAAATATGAAAAATTAAATTAAATGAAAAATTTTATTGATAGATACTAACTACAAAAATTGAATCAAGATCAGTTAAACAAACTAAACAGTCCTATATCTCCTAAGGAAGTTCAGGCAGTCATCAAAAGCCACCCCGTCCACCACCAAAACAAAAACAAAAACAAACCTAGGGCCTGACATATTCTTGATTCATTTCTAATTTTGTTGATTTGAATACTCTCTCTCAGTATTAACCCTGTCCAACCAGTCCCATCTGCAGCTCCATGGGAGAGACTCAAACAATGACACCAGAGCCTGAAAGACAAGAGGTGTTTTCAAAGAGTGATGGACTTCCTTGTTACTTTCTCATTTTGTAAGTTGGAACCAATGCACACAGGTTCATCAAACTAAATAGAATTAAGATTTAAGCTTTGCACAAGCTAAAATATTAAAATATAATGTTTTGGAATTAAATAAGTGTCTGTACTATGCCTGTGTTATAATTTCTCTGTACATTTGGTATTATTTGCTCAAATCAGAAATTTATGAAGTCCTGGTTTCTACTAAATAATGATTTAAATGTATATAGTATATATTGCTCATATCGACAAAAATATAGGTTTTATTACATAAAAAAAATGGGGCAATATGATCCCAACTTCAATAGCATCCTGCATTTAAAAATAAAACCCTGAATTAAAAAACAAATTAGCCCAACATAAATGTCTTTTTGTAGTTGCCACGCAGTGAGCTATCAGGACAGATGCTGTGACTCACTGTTAGACTCCAGGTGAGAGTGACATGGAATAATGGAGAGATGGAAGGACCTAGAGGGTTCAAGATTTCCACAAGGTGGCCATCAAGGCTGGCAGGTCTGGACTCCGGGGGGTTGTGCCAATCAAGGACAATGCGTGCAGTACACCTATACCCCCCTCTTCAGATATAGCCAAAGAACAGCTTATCCTCCATCTTCGTGGGGAGAGCCGACATTGCCTCTGACATGCACTATTGTGGCCCTTATTTGACCACTCTCCTTGGTGAGGATACCTGGTAGCACACAGAGGAAGGGGAAACAGGCTATCCTGATGAGACCTGATAGGCTGTGGTCATATGTTGGGGGAGGAGGTACAGTTCTGTCAGAGGTCTAGTGGAGGAGAATAGGTCAGAAGAGGGAGGGAGAGTAAGAATGAGAAGATACAAGTGAGGGGATAACAATAAGGATGTAATCTAATAAATTGTAATGTAAAAAAAGAAAAAATGAGGAAAAAACAAATCATGGTGGTGGTGATGAGGATAAATGTTAATATAACACCCTACTTCAAAGCATAATTAAAGGTAAATTAACTAAAACATGAAATTCTGTACTACCCATGTTCCATGTGCACTGACTGATCCTGTAAAAACTATCACCTGAACATTCTCAGGACTCACAAACATCTCTAGGAATTTGAGATTAGTATAATCACAGTTCTGGAGCTGGAATACATTGACTATTCATTGTTAGTCAAAAGTTGACCCAACACAAATTTAAAAATCATGTATTTGAGACATTTTATGAATGTACATTCTAGGGAGGAAATATAGTTATTCATTACCTTAAATTACTTACTCAGTTTATATATTTAAGTATATTTAGGCTTATTAGAAGTTCCAAAATATATAAAGGTTCTGTGCCTAGTATACTTCATTCAAAGACTAAAAGAAACATCTTACCTAGAGATATAAGCACTTTGAATGAAAGAGGAAACATCGAATAAAAAAGACAGTTTTACATCAAGTATTGAAAGAAAGGTCTGTCAATTGAATTTTACATCTAAACGCACATCTATTCAGAGTGTAAGATGCATAAAAATATTATCAGATTAAAGGTAAATTAAGAATCTTTATTTGTCCCCACTTTTTAAGGAATGGATGAAAATGTTATTCAAAGAAAAGGCAATGGTGAAATAAGGAATTTTATAGCATCAAAAAGAAGGAACAGTGAGAAATATTTGTGTAGTGAGACATCCCTGTACTTGCAGTGACCTGGAGGTTGATAGAAGAAGAAGCCAGAGTCCAGTATCAGCCTGGGTTATGTAGGGAACTGTGTTGGTGTGGGGTACAGAGAATAGAAAGCAAAGTTAAATATAATACTTTTCAGTTTCCACTGTCAGTAATTTAAATATGAAGGCCAAAGCAAAAATGTATAATATAATTTATTATGGAGTTCTCAGGTTTATATAAGGAATACTCAAGCACTCATAAGTATATCAGGGTAAAGGATACTAAAGCTAAGTTGTTATCTGAATATTACTTAAACTCATAAATAAATCTTGATACTAAAGGATCTTTGCTGTAATGAATGCCTTTTGTATCTTGAATGATTATAGACACTGCCAGTTTTGACAAAGTAGTGTGCCAAGAAAATAAAACCCACACACAGAAAATCCTCTGAAGATTGTAGCAAAAACCATTATATTGATCTTTCTATTGCAGTACATATGTTTTTTTAATCTGATGGATCCAAGTTCTAAAGGCTAGAACTAAACATATTCTGGCTATTATGAATAAGGCAGCTATGAACATGGTTGAGCATATGTCCCTGTTGTGTGCTGGTGCATCTTCTGGGTATATTCCAAGGAGTGGAATAGCTGGGTCTTGAGGAATCCCTATTCCCAATTTTCTGAGATAGCGCCAGATAGATTTCCAAAGTGGTTGTACAAGTTTGCATTCCCACCAGCAATGAAGAAGTGTTCCTCTTTCTCCACATCCTCTCCAGCATGTGCCGTCTCTTGAATTTTTGATCTTAGCCGTTCTGATGGGTGTAAGATGGAATCTCAAGGTCGTTTTGATTTGCATTTCCCTGATGACTAAGGAGGTTGAGCATTTCTTTAAGTGCTTCTGAGCCATTTGATATTCCTCTGTTGAGAATTCTCTGTTTAGTTCTGATCCCCTATTCTCAATGGGGTTATTTGGTTTGGTGGTGTTTAATTTCTTGAGTTCTTTGTATATTTTGGATATTAGACCTTTGCCAGATGTAAGGTTAGTGAAGATCTTTTCCTAGTCTGTAGTTTGTCGCTCTGTTCTGTTGACAGTGTCTCCTGCCTTACAGAAGCTTCTCAGCCTCAGGAGGTCTCATTTGTTAATTGTTGACATTAAGGCCTGGGCTGTTGGTGTTCTGTTCAGGAAGTTGTGTCCTGTGCCAATGTGTTCCAGGCTCTTCCCCACTTTTTCCTCTAACTGACTTAGTGTCTCTGGTTTTATGTTGAGGTCTTTAGTCCACTTGGACTTGAGTTTTGTACATGGTGACAAATATAGGTATAATTGCATTTTTCCACATGTAGAAATCCAGTTAGACCAGCACCATTTGCTGAAGATGCTATCCTTTTTCCTTTGAATAGATTTGGCTTCTTTGTCAAAAATCAAGTGACCATATGTGTGTGGATTCATTTCTGGGGCTTTAGTTCGATTCCATTGATCAATCAGCCTATGATCGTGCCAGTACCATACTGTTTTATTTACTGTTGCTTTATAGTACAGCTTGAGATCAGGTATGGAAATTTCTCCAGAGGATCTTTTATTGTACAAGATTGTTTTAGCTATTCTGGGCTGTTTGTTTTTCCATCTGAAGTTGAGAATTTATCTCTCAATGTCTTTAAAATTTGTGTGGGTATTTTGATAGAGATTGCATTGAAATATAAGGGAAATTGATGATTTTTTTTGATCAATTCCACTTGCCAAAATTGAGTCAAGATCAGATAAACAAATTAAATAGCCCTATTTCTCCTATTGAAATAGAAGCAATAATCTATAGTCTCCCAACCAAAACAAACAAACAAACAAAAAACAAAAACAAAAAAACAAAACAAAACAACAACAACAACAAAAAGCTCAGGGCCAGACTTTTTTAGTGCAATATTCTACCAGACCTTCAAGGATGAGGTAATACTGATATTCTTTAAGCTACTCCAAAAGAAAGAAATAGATGGAACATTACCAAATTCATTCTATGAAGCCATAGTCACATTGATACCTAAGCCTCACAAAGGCCCAATAAAGAAAGAGAATTTCAGACCAATTTCTCTTATGCACATTGATGTAAAAATACTCAATAAAATATTCGCAAAATGAATACAAGACTATATCAAAGATATCATTCACCATGACTAGGTAGGCTTCATTCCAGGCATGCATGGATGGTTTAATATATAGAAATCCATCAACGTAATCTACCATATAAACAAACTGAAAATAAAAACCACATGATCATCTCCTTAGATGCAGAGAAAGCATTTGATAAAATCCAACACCCATTTATATTTAAAGTTTTGGAGAGAGCAGGGATACAAGGCTCATTCCTCAACATAATAAAGGCTATATGCAGCAAGCCAATAGCCCAAATCAAATTAAATGGTGAGATACTCAAGGAAATTCCTCTAAAATCAGGAACAGGGCAAGGCTACCCACTCTCTCCATATCTCTTCAATACAGTAGTAGAAATTCTAGCCATAGCAATAAGACAACAGAAGGAGATTAAAGGGATCCAAATGGGAAAGGAGGAAGTCAAATTATCTCTATTTGCAGATGATATCATAGTGTACATAAGTGACCCCTAAAATTCCACCAGAGAACTTCTACAGCTGATAAACACCTTCAGCAAATTGGCTAGATCCAACATTAACTCAAAAAAGTCAGTAGCATTCTTATATACAAATGACAGTCATGCAGAGGAAGAAATTAGGAAAACTACACCCTTCACATTAACCACAAGCAATATAAAATATCTAGGTGTTACTCTAACCACGCAAGTGAAGGACTTCTTTGAAATAAATTTCAAAACTCTGAAGAAAGAGATTGAAGATGGCATGAGAAGATGGAAAGATCTCCCTTCTTCATGGATCAGGAGAATTAACATAGTAAGAGTGGCCATCTTACCAAAAGCAATTTACAGATTCAATGCAAACAGAGAATTATTAACAGAGGAGTATCGAATAGCTAAGAAACAAAGAAATGCTAAACATCCTTAGACAAACAGAACTTGTCAGCCACCTTCTTGTGACTATAGTAATTACCTCCATTGTTATTGCTTGTTTGTGTTGCCAGCTTAGGTTGTTTTATTCTTGATAAGATCACAACTAGGAAAGAAGACATTACCCTGCAGAAACTTTGTGGTGGTTCTCGTATTATATCACCATGAAACAGCACAGGAGTGTGTCTCCTGGATGACTGAAAAAATAATCACAAGGGTCTGAATATCCAGGCAAAAGGGACATATGGTATAGGGAGGCATGAATGGAAAAATATTTGTACAAATCACGGAATAGCTTTTGGTTTTATTATCTTATAGTACCTGCATAAAAAGTAATCCAAAATACCAAAAAACCATGTTGTCCAAACCAGTCACTTCTTGATGAATTACTCATCAAGTCACTTCAGCTTCAGGCTTTAGTAGCAGTAATTTTAGGCTCTTTTATATTCATCTACATAATACCAGCACAACAACAGTTGTTCATAATTATAAAAGTTTGAAGAGTAAGATGACAGGATCTTTAGGTCAATATCAGTACCAGCTACATGACACGACCCAATAAGTAAGTAAGTAAATAGATATATTTATGTTTACTAATGCTTATTGACTGGAAATCTAGTTTAGGTCATCTGAAATGGTTAGGGCTTAAGCAAAGCTTTCTGAAGAAGAAGCTATGTCTTACAGTAAGAGCTACAATGCTTTTTGCAGTTAGAATTTAGTTTCTTTAAGGTATCAGAAAAGTGTGCTCACAAGGTATCATAAGAGTCCAACCAGTCACCAACAGCTGATCTGACACCTTCTCTTCCACACTTAGGGCAGGTAGCCACAAAGGAAGGATCTGTGAGTTTACTAATCAAATGGTGATCAAGCCAGTTACCAACAATGTAGCTTAAAGGAAATTATTGTATGTATTAAAGGTTACTGACAACAAAATAGCTATCGTTATTCCCACTCTACAGCACTCAAATTCTAATAATGTGCCCCAGTTGAGGGTCTTTAACCAGTCTCATATTCTCACCCAAAACAAACCACTTTTTATTATCTTCTTTGGTTCCAGATTCAATTGACGTAAAATGTCAGCCATGTCTGTTTTGTTTTGTTTATCATTCTTATTGATTTTGTTGTTCTTTCCTATGACTCTTCAGAGAGTCGAAATCTTTCATTGTCTGCTTCACTCGCCATTCTGCCAGTGGAGCCCTTGTAGGGGCAAAGTACAGGGAGATGGAGTGTTCAGTAATGTCACAGTTAAGCTTCATTCAGCGGAATTGTGACTAGAGGCTACGGTATTACAAGTGCTTCTCTTCCAGAGTCGTTGGCTGTTGTTCTCTTTCTCCTTCCTTTCCTTCATCTCTCCTCTATCTGCAACTTCCCTGTTATATTTATTTGAAGCCAGGACCTCTGTGATATTTTCCCCTTCAATTGAGACAAATTGTCAGAAGGGCATTGCAGAGAAATTACCCTTTTCAATGAGAACAAGCATCCAGTGGAGTGTTTCTCCCCGTAGAGTAAGCATTTGTTATGAAGAACTCAGGGTGAGTTTTATAATGACTACTCTCCCAGACACCGGACAGCCACCAGGGAATCTTTCTCAAACCTTTTCTGTGGGAAGATATTGGGTTTCCTGGATTTTAAAAGAAAAGAAGCTTGAAAGTTCCATAACGCTGCAGTTCCCAGAGGACTCACCTCGCTCAGCTGACAGAAATTTGTCAGGATTATCATTTCAGTGAGCCGTTCTTCTTTAGGTGAGCTGGCAGCGTCTCTGTCGTCCTTTGCCCACGTGCCCTTCTGTATGCCATTTCAGTTATTCTCATATTGAGCTTATCTGTTTGGATGACATATATCTTTTAAAAAGCAATCATATATTCACAGTTACAATTATTGGGTTTTAGGAGAAACAAAAGCAAAAATAAAATCTCTGCCTAACTGAAAGTTAAAGATCCTATAAAACTGTGCTGTTTACAATTGAACACAAAAAGGAAAGGAAATGAGGGAATTGGAAACACACACTCTACAGATTATGATATGATACTTCTGTTAAATTCCTAAACCCAGGCAAGTTATAATACTTTGGGATTACTATAAATTGAGATATCAAAGTGTATGACTCCAAAAATTTATTTAAATAGTCCAGTAACATTGAAATAGCACATTGTACTTTGTAAGTCTCTCTTGTCCTCACTACAATGATATTGATACCCACAATAGTTTCTTAATCTATAGTTCTAATTAGGTAAGTTCTATTTCAATAGATAACTGTTTCCTTCTGCTTCATGAATTATCTCTCTTCTCTATTCCTTTTCTCATATATCTTGTTCTGATCTTTACAGCCTTCTTCATCCTCTTCTTTCTATCGCCCTTCATTTTCCACCCTTTATAAACACACATCTACACATACCCCCCTCACCCTCCCACACACAAACCTCATATACATTCATGTAAAAATGTCCATTGGAAGGAGGGAGGAAGGGGAGGATACAAGTGATGAAATAACAATTTAATTGTAATCTGATTAAATTAATTAAATTATAAGAACAATATCCACTGGCTTGTTTAGCACTAAATTTGTTGCATATGTACATGCTACCATCTGAAAATGTAGAGAATAAATCAGATTATATTTACATAAAAATAAAATTATAAAAAGCATCAAAGAACATTTGAATATACTAAACTTTTTTAAATAGAAAAATTACATAAAAGAAAATACTCCTTAATTGTAAATGTTGCTTTTAAACATTTAAACATTAAAATTGCCAACTATTATTTGAAAACATGAGATACAAACGTGTTTTAGATACAAGTTCTAGATAAAAGTCTAAGCTATAGTGGGCTATGGACAAGATAGGCTGGACGCTGTTAGTATGTTTGGTTGGCATGAGATAAATAGGTGAATAAACAGAAGCACAAGATTACCTTCTATATAGCTGAGAACAACTAAACTTTGGAATTTGGTTAGTATGTATATGGTCATGCATATATGGGAAAAATAGATTTCAGTGTACTGATTTCAGGTCCAGGATTTATCCTATTACATGGGCTGCAAGCTTTGCTACCAAGAGATTTGGGCATAACAAGCCTTGTCTAAACTGGGTAGTTACAATGTGATACTGACTTCAGTCATATGACAAGGTTAGATCTGAGAGATTCTCAAGTGTCTCCTTCCCTCCATATAGCACAGAGCAGCTCACATTGCCATTAGCAATCAGTATTGATAATATATCCAGAAGAATATGTTGTACTGTCTATTGTCTGAGGTGAACAAGGATATCAGATAGACCTGTGTTAACTTTTACTTTTGATTCAGTGGGTCTGACGTTATATCTCATGCTTAAAATATTTTTCTCTCAAACAAGAAGATCTCTAGGTGGGCTGGGTGGTAGTGGTATATTCCTTTAATCCCAGTACTTAGGAGGGAGGGGCAGGAAGATCTCTGAGTCTGAGGCCAGCCTGGTTTACAGAGATAGTTTTAGAACAGAGAAGGCTACACAAGGAGGACTGGAGAGAAGGCTCAGAGAGAAGGCTCAGAGAGAAGGCTCTGCTCTTCCAGAGGATTCAAAACCATCTACAATGAGATCTGGTGCCCTCTTCTGGCCTACATGTGTATATGCAGGCAGAACACTGTATCTACTATATATACATATATACATGTATATATATATATATATATATATATATGTGTGTGTATGTATAATCTCTATCTTGAAAACAACAACAATACCCCTAGATAACAAGAGAGTAGGTTCATATGCATACATGCATGAGAAGGAAAAAAGTCATAGTAAATTGCTAGAATAATAGACCACAGCCCTGGTCCCATTTCTACTATTGAATCAAATACCTACAAATCTGTTTATGAAAGGAATATAATCATATGTTATTTCAGAGTAAATAGTAAACTCAAACACATGCACCCTCACAGAGTGCATTATTATCGCTCACCAAAGCATCAACTCATTGTGCTTTAATGTTGGTCTATAGCAGCATTTCTCAACCTGTGGGTATCAACCCCATTGTGGGGTGTGTAACAACACTTTCACAAGTGCTACACGTCAGACATCTTGCTTATCATATTTTTACATTGTGATTCATACCAGGAGCAAAATTGCAGTTATGAACTAGTGATAAAATAATTTTATATTGGGGAGAGGTCAATACAACATGAGGAAATGCATTAAAAGGTCACAGTGTTAGGAAGGTTGAGATCGACTGGTCTATACTGTTCCTGATTAGATTCTGAATAGTTGATATTCCCTTGGTACATCAAGATCCTTGCTGTTTTGTCCATCCACATCTGCTTATCTCTTCAACCATGGCCTTTTGATTATATTCTCATAGAGTGATGACAGATATATATGAAGAAAGAGACTGATTGATACACACAGAATCAGATATTCTATCCACACAATTGCTAAAACAATCATTTTAGAGTCATCATCTGATGAGTATTTGCATCAAGTATTATTCATGCAGAAAGTCCTATTTGTATGTCTCTTTCTCAGTTCAGTATGTTATCAGTTACTTAGGTATATTCTCTTCACCTGATCAAGTCAGATTCTTGGCCAAAATTTGTGATTTATTAGACTCTTTGGCATAGCATATCCCCAGTAAAGTCAAGCAAATAAGCATGTTTATGGTTCATAGCTTGTTCCACTGAGATTTCCTTTCATTCCCGTCCTTCAACAGGATACGAGGCTGTATATTGCCTAAGTTTCTTCTCAGTTGACAGCTTGTCATAGAGAACTCACCATATGAATCACGATGTAGTTGGGGGAAAGGAAGAGATACAGTGGGATAAGGTACCATAGTCACTGTGAAAGGACATTTCAAGATGCTTTGCAATATCACATCATTAGAAATTTAACAGAAGTGCATCTCCCTGCCAGTCTCTTTGAGTCACTAACTATCATCTGGTACACAAATAAAACCAATTTGTCTATTAAAAAGTCACCACCTCCTGCTTAATATTTCTGATAGAAAAATACTATCGACATACCGGGAAAGCAATATGTTTTATTGGAGGATGAAGCAATCATTGTCTCTGAAGAGTAAATTGTGATGTGAGCCTGGGAGATTGATATATGTCTGAATTACAACAATTCATATATACTTTTGAAATCAAGCTGCCTCTGTGGGTCTTTTGGCAGAGACATTGTAGAAGAAAAGTATTTGTCAGATTGGTACATATTACATATATAGTGACTTGTTAGTAACTCTAACATCAAAAACACCACAGGAGATCAGTTGGAATGAACTCATAATTCTATACATGAGCCAAAGAGGCAAATTCACCACTAGAATGTGGTAATCACATTCTTGCTGTACTGGTTGAAAAATTGATGTGGAATTAAAGTTATGTAGTTCCTATCTGGATAATTATTTGCTTTCCTAATGAGTAGGAAAGTTATCCTGAAAGTTATATAGTTTTCTCTTTCATTCTGTAACTTAATCCATAATTCTGAATTAGTGTACCATAATACCATAGAATTATATTTATATAATTCATATTACACTTTTGTTCACAACACAGAGAAAACTAAACTTTTAACATTTGTTATACATTAAGAGTTCAGTAGACATCCATGGATATCTTAGGGATATCAGCCAACTTCAGTTGCAGTTAGAAGGACTATTTGGAGATTATTACGAATATCTCATCCATTGCATTAATTGTAGACAACTGTTTTTGGTGATTAACTGCTGCTACTTGATTATTACAGTCAAATGACCACATAGTTGCTATATTTTGAGAACCATTTTTATATTTAGAGTGTTTCACTGTGATTTCTGACCTATGAAATGTATTCACTATGTAATTGTTCAAGAGTATGGCATATTCTTCATCTCAGTCAAAAGGAAGTTTTGTAATGGAGATCTTTGTATGAATGAATGAGTCTAACATAGCAAATATACTCTCAGCTTCTAATCTTTCTAAGTTATGGATCCCTCTACACTTTACCACATAGTTCAATCTGGTATTATATTCTTATTTAATGTAGGCTACCATCCTGTTGATATTGAAATCATATAAATGAATTTACCCATAGTTGCTTATAACTCTTGACCTAATATATGGAATCCAGAAATCATTTCTTCTTAGAGATGCTTATATTGATATTTATTTGATTTAAAGAGCTTCATACTCTTTCCACAAATAGTATACATCATTGTGTATCCCCTTGGTCTGAAGAGAGCTTTAAAAAATGAAGTTATTTTAATGAGTAATGCATAGGTAGGGAAACTTCAATTCTGTCCAATCTTCTGAAGTGATTGACGATATAGGTTGACTATATATACTATATAGATTAATGTCTCTCATTTAAGTCAGTTTATTATGACCCAATATTATTTCTTCAACAATACTTCATAAAGTAGTAATTAGATTAAATTAACTGACAAATATTATAATTTACTAAATTTTACACATAAAAATTTATAGTGTTTGGATATATACACAAGAATTCATCCATATCTCTATTAGTTAATTCTATATAAATGTCATTCTAACACTTACAAATAGATAGATGCAGCCAGGCTTGGTGGCGCATGCCTTTAATCTCAACAATCAGGGTGGCAGAGGCAAGCAGATCTCTGTGTGTTTGAAGCCAACCTGGTCTACAAAGCGAGTGCAGGACAGTCAAGGCTATGCAGAGAAACCCTGTCTTGGGAAAATAAAATCATAGAATAAAATAATAGAATAAAATCATTCAGATTTTAAAGTCTTTATGGAAATTAAAGGGACATTTGAGGAAAATATGGATTAAAAATAATGATTCATATTTGTAGAATTATTAAATGGTTTATTTCTCAGTACCTATTAATTTAAAATTTAGTAGGTTAATAATACAGCCTACCATCACTGTCCTTTCTAAAATTATTAACATTTAAGATACCAACGTAACTAACAGACATTGGCCAAATAATATAAAAACTACAAAGCAGCATGTATCATCAAACTATATGAAAACAAAACCAGTTCCAAATATTATAAACACACACACACACACACACACACACACACACACACACACATATATATATACATGTTTGCATATACATACATGAAAAGGAAATATTGGTCAACTGAGGTATCTCAGATTTAGAAAGATGGATGTCTTTTTTGTGATAGGAATATACTATAAACCTATATATTTTCTATTTGTTTCTCAAATGTCATAATATCATTTTAGCTTCATAAAGTTTGGAAAAATTTTGAGTGACAATCACATTCAGCAAACTCACAAATCATTTGGCCCTCTCTTTGTCTTTGTGTGTGTGCGTGTGTTTGTGTGTGTGTGTGTGTGTGTGTGTGTGTGTGTGTGTGTGTGTGTGTTTGTGTTTCTGTGTGTATGTGTGTTTAAAAAACATTTTGCCTACTATTAACTAATCTAAAATTTGCTTGGATTGTGGGACCATCTCTTCGAGTTTTATGAGAAATAGAACAGTAAGATATGAATTCTTCATTACAGTTGCTGACCACTATAATAGTTATTTTGTTTACTGCACAGATAAACAGTGTTGTATGACTAAAATATAAATTAAAAATTCTCTTCATTGGAAGATGTTGAGGAAAGCTACATTTACCTTCTTGGGAAGTTTTATAACCTAGACCTTTTAACCTTGCCATTGTCATTTTTAGTTCTTACTTTTCCATTACCTCCTCCTTTCCTGCACTATTTCCTTCTCTCCTTTTCTACCTACTGTTATAATTATTTTATTATAGTTTCTTCAGTTTCTCCCTCTTTGCCTGGCTTACCTGTTCTTACATTTTACTCTTGAGTGTTTCTTTGTAATACTATGTTTCCCTCTGGAATACTTTCTGAACATCTGGGTTTTTTTTTTTTCTGAGAACAGTTGTTGAGTATATCTCTTCATATTTTTACAAGCCTTGCTGTGTTGCTTTAGCAGTAGGGTTTCTTCATAATGGATAATTAAAGTGTTTCTCTCGCTATTACATGTCTATATTCTTGTCAAGCATTGCGTAACATCTCAAGAAAGAAATGTGCTGGGAAAGTACTAGTCACTGATCCTCACCCATTGCTCTGTGATCTCCTCTCACCTGACTACCCTAGGTGATACACAGATGTTGAAGATGTCCTGTTCTGAGGTTAACAAAACAGAAAGAGCTAACAGCTATTCTATAGCTTTGAATGTATTACTTCTATACAAGGGGCCAGGAAAGAAAGCACAGCTAAGTCTTCAAACATTTCATATTGTTTAAACCACATCCTTGGGAATTATTTAATCAAGTATTTGCTATCCACTTTAGAATCCATCTAGTTTTATAATCCTAATGAAATCAATATTTTATTTTCTTATGTTCCAACTTATCCCATGTTCCTAAATCTTTGTAAAAGAAAAAGAAAATTTCAGTATAGTTTAGATATATTTTCCAGATGACTGTCAGATTTTATGCTGTCTACATATATGACCCCATGAGCAACTTGAAACACTCTAGTTGCTCATAATTGTCACTCTGTAAGGAAAACCATTTTGGAGGCAGAGAGGAGAATTTTCTTTAATTGGAATGATAAGCTAGTTAGCCCATATCACATATGAGGATTTTTATTATTTTTAATAAAATAAAATTTATTTTTACATTGTTGCATAAAAGGAAAACTTACACATACTAATCAGAAAAGCCATGATATTTCAATAAAGATGCATCATGTACCATTTAAATTAGCCAATACATATTTATCTTCTTAAAGATTTATAGTTTCTTTATAGTAAAAAACTTGTCCCTTTAATATCTTTTCTTACTCAACTTGCTAAACCTACATGACATCTCAGAGTAAATACTGTTGTATTATGTTATGTACTTAATTATTTTTTTTTCTTTCACTCACTTAAGGCATGCTAACTTAAATTTCACTGAAAATCCATTATCTCTAAAAATAATGGAATTACATATGATGTTTCCACCAATTTTTATGCCTTGCCCTAAAACAATATAAAGGAGTCAATTATATGCTGGTATATTTTCATAAGGTAAGCAACTTTGTTTCATATTTCTTGTAGAATTTGAAAATGCACCTGAATTTTAGAAAAAAAAACACTATCAAAACAAATTCAAATAATCTAATAAATAGTCTTTTAAAGTTGTCCTTTTTCATATTCAAAATATCATTAATGAGTTCACCATCAAAAATTTATCACTATCTCATGGGCATATATAATTACAGCTTACTCAATCTCATGGGCATTTCTACAGTTACAGCATACTCGATAGAATGACAAAATTTGGCTGAAAATGTGTTTTTTAGTGTATATTTAGGTTTGGTTTGTTGAGATAATATCTCTTTATGCTTCCTAGCTAGTCTTAAACTTACCTTCCTCTTGTTTCACCCTAGAGAAGCAACACAGTCATACTGAGTAAGCTTGTGACATTTGTGAAGAGCAAAGGGTCCTGCTTTCATAAGTGTGTTGAAGAAGTTATGTCTGATCAACAGAGACTTAGAAATTATGTCTGATCAGCAGAGACATAAAAATGGGGAAGGTGTGCCTGATTGATAAAGACTTAAAACATGATTCTTGAAAGATACTATCAGAAATTAATGCAGGCATATCAAGAAAAGTTGATTAGTAAAATGGACATTTCTCTGTCTACAGGTTAAAAAGTACTTTAAGAGAGGATGCTATTTAATGAGTGATCTTATATCCACAAATGGTTAACCTATCTCTCACCTTGCATAGCTATGTAACCGTAACAGCATTTGCTACCAGCTGGCTATGTGTTCATGTCCACAGGACATGCTTAGGTGGACATTTATTTCTGTCTTGCTGAAGTTGTGCTTTGTAGTACAAAATATGGTTGGGGGATGATTGACCCAGAAGGGTGGAGGAAGGAAGAAGAGTAACTATTGGGAGCTTTTTAAAATGAGGGGCCTATGTAGTACTGATGTTATGGTTTCTTTAAACAAAATAACCAATGATATCTCTGTTCAGGCAAGAAGGATTGTAATGTATAAGTAAAGATGGAGTGAGCTATTTGGGGCCACTTGCTTGAAAATGAAGAGGTGGTCCATGTCTTCACTTAACTCTGATATTCCTTCCTCATCTCAGTATCTGAACCCTTGAAGATGGAGCTGGTCTCTGACATACTATCTTTTATTGGTATTGATGTAACAGAGTATCAGAACCTGTGCCACTAAAAGAACAGAAACTTATCATAGTGCTGCATACTACAAAGTCCAAACCAAAGTGTTGTCCTATCTATACCTAGTGTGCAGATAAGCAACATTCCAGTTTGGACTGCTTTACTTTCACATAACAGAGAAATAGTAAAGCTATCTTTCCTACTTCTTCTCCTCTCTTAAGGACACTATAACCATAAGTGGGGGGTTCCTTCTTCATCACGCAATTTGCTTCAATACCTGAATCATGGCTATGCATGAAAGTGAGTTCAAGTTATGTGTTTAGTATATACTGTGTACGTTTTGGGGTTTTGTTATTGAGGTGCTTGTATTTTTCAAATTTTGCTTGTTGTTTTAAAAATTAAAATATAATGGCACTGCTTGCCACCTCCTTTATTTGCTTTCCATTCTCCAACCTTCTCATGCGCTATTTCACTGCCCTTTCTCAGATTTGTGGTCCCATGTCTTTAATTGTTGTTACATGGCATGATATCTTTAGGGGTGCCACTTATATAGCAACATGAAAAACCAATAACTTTAATATGGCTTACACAACAATAGGAAAAATCATGACCAGAACTGGAAATTTAGCAAATTATCCACAGCTTGTGAGATCATGTGTTTTGCAGGAGAACCTATTACCTCCATTTTTCTGAACCAGCATACTTCCTAACTACATTCTAAATATTTATCCTTATACTCACAAATAAGTATAGATTATGCTTTATGAAAGATATGCCTCCTTGTAACAGACAGATCACTACAGAAAAAAACACATTTTTTTCTTCTGATAAAAAAAACGGAGAACAACTGACATGGTAAAACCCAGACCTAACTGACACATGACTGGAAGCACTTATTTCCACAAAACAATTAAAATCCAGAACCAATATAGGTAAGAACATAATATTAAATAACTAATTTCAAAAAATAAGAATGTGGAAGAAGGTGTGAAGCCAACCGGAAGAGTTAGGAGGAGTAGACTTTTATGTAGGAGGCTTGCTGTAGGTATCATGAGAGCAAGAATTGTAGTTCATAAGTGGGAGAAGTAGAAGTTGTTTATTTTTAAAATGTAGTAGAATAATATTCTCAATATACAAAAGAGCTAATAAAGCAACAACATCAAAAGCAAAAACAAAACAAGAAACATAAGTGGGAATTGCACTACTTGAGTTTGAAAATCTTCAGGAAGGTTAAAATATTTGGAGGAGAGGAGGCTTGGAAACATAAGAAACCTAGCAGAAGGACAGAGTGGCTAGATGTATGTCGTGGAGCTTTTATAAGTGAATAAATATTTGCCTTTTGAAATGCAGAGATATTTGAGGTCTTAGCAATGGAGTGACATTTGCTGGTTTATTTTTTTAACACATTTTTATTGAAAAATAAAATAATTCATATTACATCTCATTTTCTATCCCATTCCATACATCCTCCCATTCCTTCCTCCCTCCCACTTTCACCCCAATCCCCCTTCCCTATGACTGTGACCAAGGGGGACCTCCTCCCCCTGAATATGGTGCTAGGGTATCAAGTCTCTTCTTGGTAGTCCTCTATCCTTCCTCCGAGTGCCATTGGGCCTCCCCACCAAAGGGACATGGCCAAATATGGGGCACCAGAGGTCCTGTGACAGTCAGTCCCCAGTCTCCACTTAACTGTGGAGAATGTTCTGTCCCTTGGTTAGATCTGGGTAGGGGTTTGATGATGGTTGCATGTTTTGTCCTTGGTTGGTGCCTTTGATCAAGCCTAAGTGTCCATCAGTAGAAGAATGGATAAAGAAACTGTGGTATATATACACTATGGAATACTACTCAGCTATTAAAAATAAGGAATTCCAGAAATTTGTGGACAAATGGATTGAACTAGAAATGATCATAATGAGTGAGCTAACCCAGAAGCAGAGAGACTCAAATGGTATATACTCACTTATAACTGGACACTAGCCCAAGGGGCAGGTCCCATGAAAATCTGCACCGACCAGGAAAGTGGGATAGAGGTGAGAACATCCTATTGAGACTCTAGGTGAGAAAAATATAGGGGATAGGGAAGTAGGTGGATCCAGAGGGTCCTAGAAACCTACAAGAGGAACATTATGATGGGTGGATCTGAGCCCAGGGGTTCTGCTTGATCAAAAGCTGGTTTATTTCTTAAAACAATGTCCTAAAACTAGGCACTGCAAATTAGCTATTGTTGGTTACTCCTACTAGCTTTCTGTCACCATTGGACCAGCATGTCTTGCAAGCAGGACACATTGTGGATTAGTTTTGTGGCTGGGTTTGTGTTTACATTTCTCTTTTCCAACTGGACTTATTTTTACATTTCTTCTATGAGAGTGTGAGGAGTACCTTCTTGAAGCAAAGACTCTATCTAGTACATATTGGTGAAGTGTTGACACAGGCACCAACTGTACTTCTCCATCTTTAGTGAGTTTCATACATGTTGTCTTGAGCAATGGCGCCTTGCTGTCAGTTTGCGAAAAGTAACTAACAGACTTGCAAACAATCTGGGTTGCCTGAGTATTCCTAGGGGAACCCTTTGGCCAACAATTCAATGAGATGAAACCAAGTGATAATGAGAATATCAGTCCATTCAGTGTTTCTCTCCCCAAATATTTGGCAATTTCATTTAGACGACATTCATATATAGTGATGCCAATTTATAGTTGCAAATTTGACTATAGCTAGAATTAACTATAATCCAAATGGATGGACACATCTGTGGTTCTATCTGAATTGACTATAATTCTAGGAAACTGCAAGAAACAATATGGCTTGCCAGTTAAAGTAACAGTTATGGAGGCCAGATGATTAATGGTCCAGTGGTACTCATTCTCTGGTTATTTGTTTCGTTTCCACTATGTATCATTGGGATAGATACACTTCGAAGTTGGGGGAATTTTCAAGGTGGTTCTCTGACCTATTAAATGAAGATTTTAAAGTTGCCTCTGACAGAAAAATTAGCAAGTTAATGTCAGTATCAGGTCCCTGGTGTAATTGCAGAAATTATTGCCACCATCAAGGACATGAAAGATGCAGGGGAGATGGTTCCCACAACATCTTTCATTATTTCTTTTATCTGTCCACTACAGAAGATGAATGAATTATGGAGAATAACAGTTGACTATTGAAAAGTAATCAAGCAGTGACTGTATTGCAATTGCTGTACAAAATGTGGTGTTCTTACACATCTCCTGCTACATGATATATTGCTATTGATCTAGAAAATGGGAGTTAATTTTATATACAGCTATTTTTCTGTAAGTGTTTATCAGCTGTAGGATGTTTGTGGAATTTTTAGGATCACTTAAATATGCTATTAGATCATCTACATGTAAACATATTTTAACTTCTTCCTTTGTAATATCTATCCACTTGATCTTAATTAGTTTACAGATGAAAAGAGTAACATAGCAATAGAAAAGGGGGAAGTACAGAGAATCATAAAGCCATAAATTAAAAACATGTAACCCACCAATTAGAAAATCAAAAAGAAATGGATAATTTTCTGAAAACATAACACTCACCAGTTAAACTAAGATCAGATAATCAATTTAAAAAGACTTATAACCCCACCCTCAGGGAAATAGAAGCAGAGATTAAAAGTCTCCCAACTGAAACAAGCCCAGGGCCAGATGGCTTTAATGAAGAATTATATAGGAATTTCTATAAAAATAATTTTTTATTCTCCACATTCAATTGTCTTGGAGGCTATCTGCCTTTTTCTGCCAACCTAGGCCTAGTCCTGGAATCTTCTAGCCTCCATACAATCAATTCTAGGCCTAGAATGTTTTAGCCTCCAAAAATTATTGCTTAATAACCTCATCATTACTTGTTCTTTCTGAGCTAGGGATGCCTGGTTCAACTCAGCTGTTCTGGCTCAAACTCTTCTCCTAGCTGACTTATTTAATTTGGTTTCTCTCTTGGCCTGAAATTACTCTGCTTGACCTCAAACATTTTTATGTTTTGTAATTAGACTGAGAACACAACATTCTGACCATGGCAACCCAAGAAGAAAAGGTTTACTTCTCCTGTGGCCCTCTCTTCCCACCCTGTCTATTCTTCCAGCAAGAAAGAGGCTGAATGTTGCTTGAACCAAAAGTGTCAGGTTTTTTTTCTGTTCTATTTGCTTTCTTTTGCTATGAAAATTACAGCACTGGTAGGACCATAGTTTTGCTGTAGGCCTGGTGTGATGTAGGTAAAATTGATTTATTAACTTAGGCATGATTTTAGAAGTCTTTCCAAAATTAAGATAGACACAATGAGTTCCTGAAGTCCTTAGGGCACAGCTGTTTTCATCAGTAAGTGGGGCTGTAGTTTAAAGGAAAATATATTTCATAAAGGAACATTTGTTTCCCTGTCAGGTTCTTTTTCATGTCTCCATAAGGAAAGTGATTTAAATAGGTGCTCATGATTGGAGATTAAGGAAATCCAGCAAAAGTGTTCTCAAAAAGAGTTTTCTTAATCTAGAAAAATCCTTCAATATTTGGTCAATATAAAAAATATTTTTAAGTTAAGCTAAACCTTTATCATCTTTTCCATAAAATACTTAGCAGAGAGTAGTTATTGTCCTTACATTATAGTCACACTTTCTTAAGCCTTGCAGTGTCCTACATGGTGTGTGATATAAAATTGACTTGAAAAGAAATAGGTTTCAAGGAAGTATGTATTTACTCAGTAGAATCATTCTTTGCTTTATGATACACATTAACATAATATTTTGTGCCTTAAAATAGTCAGTACCTATCTCTAGTCCCTAACAATGATCCTTTCTATTGGTTTTAGGAAGAAAAACATGACTTTTACGAACACTTATATCTATTTACTCACATAGGGTGAAGAAATATACCTGCAAATCAATGCTTACCTTAGATATATTTATGAAAGTGGTGTGTGTATGCATGTGTATATGTGTGTGTATGTGTATGTGCATACATGCACATGCATAGATATGCAGGTACCTGTTTAATACACTTCTCATAAATGTTAAGTAGTAGTTGGTGTGAACAGATAAGGTTTAAGTTTAAAATATGAATGAAACCTAGTATCATCAATACAGTAATGTCTCTCCTAGAATGCATCAAGTCAATTCTCATAACTCTGATTCTGAAGATGTGCTAGCACTGGAATTTTGAGTACATAGCAAAAAAATGGACAAAAGCAGCTAGGAATAATATATATAATCTTACAATAAACTGAATGCATGTCATGCCTGTAAATATCTTTTTATTGTTGATACCTCTTTAAGAATATTTTTTGATTAATTTGTTCACTTTATGTCCCTATTTTAGTCCCCACTCTTGTTACCTTCTGATCTCACTCTCCCTCCCTCACCCCCTCCGCCTTCCTTAGTCTTCAGAAAGGGGGATCCCTACTCCCCTAACATCTAACTTCAGCCTATCAAGTCTCATCTGGATTGCCTGTATCCTCTTCTTCTATGGCCTGACAAGGCTGCCCCACCAGGGGGAAGTGATCAATATATGGGAGTGAGCCCATGTCAGAAGTAGTCCCTACACCCAACAAGGAGACTGTACTGCCTGTCTCCTACATCTTAGCAGAGGGTCTATGTCTTCACCATGCATGATCCTTGGTTGGTTCATCAGTTTCTATAGCACCTTCCTCCTCTGCCCAGATTTGTTGGCTCCAATGGTCTCCTTGTAGAGCTGATGTCCCCTCCAGCTCCTTATACCACCAACTCTTTCATAAAAATCCCTGTGCTCCACTCCAAAGTTTGGCTGTGAGTCTCAGCATCTGCTTCCATCTCTTGCTGGGTGAGTCTTTAAGAGGACTTCTATCCTGGGTTCCCATCCTGTTCTTTCTGTTCAGCTGTTTCTATTATATTTTTCCTTATGAGTGAAAATTTAGCATTCTCTCTAGGGTCCTCTTGGCTATTTAGGTTCTTTAGATTGGTGTTTTTGTGTGGTTATCCTGTATTATATGGCTAACATCTGCCTATAAGTGAGTATATACCATGCGTGTCTTTCTGCCTCTGGTTATCTCACTGAGGATGCACTTTTCTAGTTCCATTCATTTGCCTGCAAATGTCAAGATTTCCTTGTTTTAAATAGCTGATTAGTATTCCATTCTGTAAATGTAGCAGTTTCTTTATCCATTCTTCAGTAGAGGGATATCTAAATTATTTCCATATTCTGGCTATTACAAATAAAGCTGCTATGAACATAGTTGAACAAATGTCCTTGTTGTGTGGAGAACATCTTTTGGGTATATGCCTAAGAGTGGTATAAATGGGTTTTGATGTAGCCCTATTCCAAATGTTCTGAGAAAGTGC
Source organism: Acomys russatus (assembly GCF_903995435.1). NCBI lineage: Eukaryota > Metazoa > Chordata > Mammalia > Rodentia > Muridae > Acomys > Acomys russatus. Next base: position 72,824,221 of record NC_067137.1, read on the forward strand.
CATATTGATTTCTAAAGTGGTTGTATAAGTTTGCACTCCCACCAGCAATGGGGGAGTGTTTCCCTTTCTCCACATCCTTGAAAGCATGTGCTTTCACTTGGGTTTTTTATCTTGCCATTCTGATAGCCATACGATGGAGTCTCAGACTTGTTTTGATTTGCATTTCCCTTATGACTAGGGATCTTATCAGTATTCAGTGTTTTGAAAATAGAAGAGTATCAATATATTTTTTGAGATAAATAGATTGTGGTTAACAATTTGGATTGTAGCATCAATTACAAGATTCTGTAATACAGTCAATACTGTTTAAAGACATTGGGCAACACAGGAGATGCAAGAATCTGTTCACAATGGCAATACTGAGATATTTGAGAAATGAAAGCTTTCATCTGTACCTTCCCACTATTGTGGGAAATCAATCATCTTTATTAGAAAATTTCTGGGATGAAAATCTTGGGTGCTTTGTCTTCAGTTAACACCATGCCCAAATCACCAGAATATCTTGTTTTCATGTTATGTTCTTTTATACTTGATGCAATACATAATTGCCATAAACAGATACTTAGGAAACACACATTTATTCTCTTATAGTTTCATGACCAGATATCCAACTGATGCCAAGGCACACTTCACTGAGAGACATGCTGCTTCCTACAGAAACGTCAAGAGAACTCAGTCTTCTTGCTTTTCTTCATTCTGTAGGCTCACTGATCTCAATGTTTTCCTTTCATCTGATTGTCTCTTCCTCTTATTGAGCCAAAAATCTTTCACCGGTCTCTTACAATATTAGATCTACTGACCCTCTGAACAATGCTGAATCATATCAGCATCTCAATGCCCTACACACAACTATGTCTAAAGAATTCTTTTATGGATAAACAGTTCCATTCACAGATTCAAATATTTATTACCTTGGAATCCTTAGAGCCTGTTATTTAGGATTCTATGTGTACCAAAAATAATTACTGAAAGAACATGTACTTTTAATATTAATTGCATTTAGAAAATATTCAGATATTAGAAGCAAGACTTTACTGAGTTGTTTTTTGCTTCCTAAAATTAATTGAACTGAACTATAATTAATATACACACAGAGTGTCTAAAGTCTTATATTATCTTGTAATTTATGTTTAGTTTCTAATTTATCAAACAAGCTATTAAGAACAAAGTGAATTTAATATGTGGTATAAACAAAAATGTCACTTTTATCATCTCTAAAAATTAACATAATTCTTATATTTTATTTTTTTGTTTATATGAAAATATATGCAAAAACAAATAAAAGAACTGAGTGAGTTGTGGAATTAACTGAGAAAATAATATTAATTTTCAGAAAATAGCTATATGAGATTTTTGGATCTCTTCAAAGGTCACTTTTTTTTTTTGTCTTATAGGTATTTGATTTGTCATTTCAGAAGGTTATAAGAATATCTGAGATGAAGAAATCATTGAAATCCAAAGCACGAAAAAATAATTCTAAAAACTTGATAATTGAAGAACTAATTGTTAATCGTGTGTGTGTGTGTGTGTGTGTGTGTGTGTGTGTGTGTGTGTGTGATATGTGTGAGTGGGTGAGATACCATCACATTTTCATGTCAGAGGATAACTTTGTGGAGTTGCTTCTCTCCTTCTACTCTGTGTGTTCAGATCATCAGGTTTACACAGAAAGCCTCTGAACCTTCTCCGTGGTCCCTCTATCTTATTTGTGATACAGTTCTCTTACTAAACATAGAGCTCTAAAATGTGACTATATAGGTATCTAGTAAGCACCAGTGACAGTTCTGCCTCTGCTTCCACAGTGCTGAAATGATAGTGCCTAGATGGTGGTGCCCAGTTTTGAAAATAGGGTTTTAAAAAATAATGAGCATAATCCCTAACAACATTCTGACCATTTGTCTTTATACCCATAGATAAATGTAATCTTAGTCCTCATCAAGGAAGTTCTCTGTATAGCAGATGGAGAGCACTCCTGAAAACCACAATCAACCCAAATGCAGAGCTGCAGACCCTAATCCCACATATTCCCATACCTAAGGCTAAAGGAATGATACAGAAAAAGTGTTGGGAAGATTGTCAGAGCCAGAGGATCACTGAGTTTTCTGCATTATCTAATATATCTAATATATATATACATATATATGTATATATATATATATGAATGCAACAACAAGTGAGGTAAAAAGAGGCATGAATTCAAAAGAGACCACGGAAGGAGATGTGGGAGGATGTGAATGAATTAAAGGGAAGAGAGATATGCATTAAAGGGAAGGAGACTGACTGTGTCTCCTAACAATGTCAGCAGTTATACCATTAAACTTTAACCATCATGAATGCGCAACTGTGAAGTGAACAAAGATCACACAAGTGGATATGCCAAAGTGGACACAAGAGACTTCAACCCCACATACACAAGTATAGGCCACTAAGGGACAGTTCCTGCCTTGCTAGTATGTCTATCAGAGATATTATGCTAGAAGGCCGAAGATGATGCTTCAATGTTATAGAGAGTGTTGGGTGACTGTTCAGACAGCAAATTGTCTCAGTCATATATTTTTAATTTTATCTTGGAGGCTGCTAACCTGCACTTGCAGTTCACCCAGATAATTGATATTATTTCTTCTTAAGTTTCTGATGTGGTTGAAGACCAAATAGTTTGGTCTTACAATTAAGCGTAGTTGGTTAGGGGTTAAGATATTTTTGGATCAAGATAGATGTTTTAAGTTATTAGAGATGAAATATGATAGATACTGATTTTTATTCAGAAATTTAGACCCAACAAGATAGGAAAGATGCTTTCTTGAAGCTTGACAAATACAAATAGCCGAATAACTGTGAATTTAACATTTATATAACTCCTGACTTTCTAATGATTCTTCCTGTTGTATGTAATTTACTTTATTCATGTGTAATAATATAAATATATGTTAAAAAATAAAAACAGTAAAAAATTAAAATTAAAGAAAAGAAATAAGTGAAAGAAACAGGCCTCCCTAGGGAATAAAATGCATCACTTGGTTATCTAATATATCTAATATATATATATATATATATATATATATATATATATATATATATATATATGAATGCAACAACAAGTGAGGTAAAAAGAGGCATGAATTCAAAAGAGACCACGGAAGGAGATGTGGGAGGATGTGAATGAATTAAAGGGAAGAGAGATATGCTGTGATTATATAATAGTCTCAAAGAAAAATTAAAATAGCAAAATCTATTTCCTCTAGGCAAAAACAAAACAACAACAACAACAAAACCCTTATAATTCAGCAATCAAAATAAACCATGGTCTAGGTCACCATGTCTTTTGGGAAAGTGAATACAAAGGAAAAGTTGGTGAATATAAAATTAAGGCAAATTTACTACAGGAAACAAGGGAACCTGGTATAGTTAATCCTCAAAACAAATTTATACTGGAATTCCTAAGATAAACACAGGAGATTTGTGATTTGTCTCTCAGTAGATATATCCAAAGTTTATATTATTTTTAGTGAATATTTTTCTATCAAAAGAAATAAAATGCCAAAGATAAACCATAATATTGGAATATTTTTAGAAGTAATTTTATTGATAGTATCTGATCTCACTTTTCTACATCTAGTCATTTCTCTGCACATTAGTCAGTTTCTGACTTTGAGATCCACTTTAATGACACTTGTGAACTTCTGGACATGTTCTGTGTAAAAGTCGTCAGGTTGGCTTGTAAGAAAAGTAACAATACCCAGAGAAAGGTTCAAGGAATCCCTTTCTCAGGGATAATCTGAATTTTAATAGTGGTTCAAAGAGATTCTGATGTAATCTGTTAATATATTCTTTCTTAAGATTTAATTTAATTGGCAAATTTTATTTAAAACAAAATATGCTATACAGATATAAATGTTTATATTTTGAAAATTACTAAGTAAAAATACTCAAATTTAACATTTACACATTTACTTCAGTGTGGTTGTTATAGTGAAAATGGAAACATTCATAAACAAATTTATTTATATTTTTGTGACCTATCATATTTGTATATGTTGTTGAGTTATAAGATGGTATTTTGACATGTATTGCATAGGGTAATATTCACTTCTGGGTTGTTAGTATATGTGGTGGCTTTCAGCTTATTATTTCTTCGTAGTGAAAGATTTATAGTACTTTAACTACTCTGAAATGTATATGTATATATCCTATATAAATACACATATTACCTTTAATTAACTGTAATTTATTATTTTAATAAAGTTCATATTTCTCCACAAATCTGGATTATAAACTGCGTTGTTGTTATTTATTACCATTAAGACTTTTGTTTAGTAAACCATGTATGCTTCTTTCTTTTGTCTAAACAAAACTAGGAAAACTTCAGCTAATGGAATTTTTTTTCCTTCAATAATTCCCTCTACTTCTGATAATCAGTACTCTACTCAGTACTCTGCACCGTTCATGATGTATTGACTCCTACTTCCTGGCTTATTTAGTTTAGCATAGTCTCCTACAAGTTAATCTCTCATGAACTTGTTTCAGGTTTCCTCTTGTTTCAAGGCTAACTATCATTGTATTGAGCGCTCATGCTGTTTTCTTTATTCATTATCTGTTGGTAAGCATGCATGTGTGTTCTGTATCTTAGCTGTTGTATATTTCTAGAGACTTTAACTTTCTCTACATTATTCATTTTTAAGTAGAAACTATATAAGGCATTTTAATTATTTATAGTGATTTACAAATTATAATATTTGTTCTTTTCTTTTATTCCATTTGTGTTTTCTATCTTCTTTTCCTTAGTCTGTCTCAAGGTTTCTAATTTTGTTTCTTTCCAAATTAGCAACTCTTAAATTTGTTTATCTTTTATATTATATTTTAATCCCCATTTCATTTGTTCTTAGTATTGTCATTATGATTTATTTTATTCTTTTGAACTTAATCTGGTTAGTTTCTATCAGTTCCTAGAGCTGCATTGTGCTGCTTTAGATATGTTCCTTCTACATGGCTAATAAGTTCTGAACACTCTCTGGTAAATCTCCTGAATTTTCATAGGCTTTGGTATGTTGCATTCGGCTTTTATATATCTAATATATTTTAAATGTTATTTAATTTTTAATGCACTACTTTCTTAATTTTGCATCTATATGTAAAACATGCAAAATTATACTTATTTATTCATACTTTTATTATGCTATGGTTGGAAATGCTTGTCATTTTAACTTTCTTGAATCTAGTAAGATTTTCCTTGTAGCCTTACATATAATGAATTGCTTTTAAAATATTTTCTGTGCAGTTAAAAATATTCTGTCATTAAGACTGTGGGAATACTGTAAATATCTGGTAAGTACTTTTGGCTTAGAGAAAAGCTCTTCAAAATCTTCCAGTTGTGACACTTTGGACTTAGAAAATTTAACATGACCTCAGGTAAATATGTATATGAAATATGTATGTTAATCAAATAGTTTAAAAGAAACATATTGTAAAAGAATTTGAGACAGATATTTGTATAATTTTACCCTCATTCTAGAAATGAAAACAAAATTTCATACTAGTGAGGTTGATGTATTTGATTTAAACAGACAAATTAAGTATTTCTGAGCATTTGATACTGAAAGACATTAAATGTTTCCAGTATTTTTTAGAGTTGGCTAGTATTTTGATTTCAAAACTGTCAATGTTGAGAAGACTGCTGCCATAAACATGTACCACAAAATTAGAGAAATATAGCAAAAGTTATTTAAGAAATTTTGGAAAATTCTGTCCTTTGAGTCATGCAAAACCATTTAATTTTTTCTGAAAGTAAAAGTCAGCAGCTTAACTTTCAAAATTCAAAACTAAGCATTCTAACACAATCCAAGCTGTGGCATAATATGAAAGGACAAAAAACAACCAAGAAATATTTGTTTTCCCTAATGAATTCATTATATTGAAAAAAATCACAGCTCATGGCATACAAATCTGAGCTGAGATGTTTTAGGATTTTTTTTTTCAGGTTCATTCATGGTGTGATGCCATGGGTAGTGCAGTGTGTTAAGAATGAAGGCTCCAGTAGACAGCGAGAAACAAAGATGCAGACACTGCCCAAAGTCACAGATTCATCAGAGATCCGGATTTGAATTAATGTTTGGCCTTGGTGTACTCAGGAACCTTTCATTCCTGGCAACTATTTTGAACTCTGCATGGAACCATGTATTCATCCTATGACATTGCAACGCATAGTTTAAGAAACTAGGTTCTGGAGAATACTGTAAGTCTAGTTTTGTCATATTGGTTTTCTTTCTGCATGATCTAACTGTTGTTCTGATTACAGTGTTTTCACTTCCCCTGTTGTCATTTCATTGCAATTTATATCTGTCTTCACATATATTAACAGCTGTACACTCACATGCTCCAATGTGAGAGTACTAGCATATATACAATTTACAATTGTCATCAACTCACTCAATATATGCATCCTTTCACTGTGATTTAATTTGAGTCTTTGTCATGTTCACCATTTTTAGTGTAAGACCTATTTTCCTGAGGTAATTACAGCTGCTCCTGCATTCTTTTATTTTCCATTTGCAAGAATTATATTCCACCTATCATTTCCAATTCACTTGTGTTCTTATAGGTATTTGGATATATTCCATATGGCTATATCATCTTGTGTTCTTTCAATGCACTAGTCTATTCTGTATCTCCTGATTTAAACACATAATCAAATTGTAATTTGCAGTGATTATTGATGGCTAAGATCTTATTGTGGCCATTTTATGTATTGCTGTTACTTCTGTCGATATTTGATCTTTTCTTCCTTGCCTTAAAAGAGACAAATGACTTAATCTAGTGAGATATTTTGAATGTTTGTTGTTGCTTTAATTCTGAGAAGGTTTCATAAATGTGAACAATTCATCTTAATTATATCCTCCTTGACTTGCTGCACTCTAATCCCTTGAATTACCCAATATATCGCCCTTTTATCTTTATGTAACCTTCATTTTATATGCCAATGAATACAGTAGGAGCTGCCCATGTGTACATAGGTGTGAGGCATCATCCACTAGGGCGTGGGTAATCTGCCAGGGACCACTCATCATGGACAATTTATTCCCTTTCTTCAGTAGCCATCAGCCATCAATAGCTCCTTATCAAGGAATGGACATTTAGTAGCTCCTCCTTCAACAGTGTTGAGACTTTTAACTATCTATTTTTTTAATTTTTATTTTATTAATTTATTCATATTACATCTCATTGGTTATCCCCTCTCTTGTATCCTCCCATTCCTCTCTCCCTCCCATTTTCCCCTTACTCCCCTCCCCTATGACTGTGACTGAGGGGGATTTCCTCCCCCTGTATATGCTCATAGGGTATCAAGTCTCTTCTTGGTAGCCTGCTATCCTTCCTCTGAGTGTCACCAGGTCTCCCCATTCAGGGGACGTGGTCAAATATGAGGCACCAGAGTTCATGTGAAAGTCAGACCCCACTCTCCACTCAACTGTGGAGAATGTCCTGTCCATTGGCTAGATGTGGGTAGGGGTTTGAAGTTTACAGCCTGTATTGTCCTTGGTGCCATAGTTTTCTTCTTCTTTTTTTTTTTTTCTTTTTTTTTTATTAATTTATTCTTGTTACATCTCAATGTTTATCCCATCCCTTGTATCCTCCCATTCCTCCACCCCCCATTTTCCCATTATTCCCCTCCCCTAGGGAAATCATGAGAAAATAAGTGAATCTATCGTCGGACATAGTTTTCTTCTTGTAAATTTCTAGGATCCTCTGGATCCTTCAACTTTGCTATTTTCCCATGCTTCTCTGATCTAGAGTCCCAGTAGGATGTCTTCCCCTCTGTCCCAGTTTCCTGGTAAGTGAAGGCTTTCGTGGGACATGCCCTTTGGGCTAGTATGCAGATATAAGTGAGTATATACCATTTGAGTCTTTCTGCTTCTGGGTTAACTCACTCATTATGATCATTTCTAGTTCAATCCATTTATCCACAAATTTTGATAATTCCTTGTTTTTGTTTGTTTGTTAGTTTTTTAAGATTTATTAATTTATTATGTGTACAGTGTTCTGGTGAGTACACCTGTTCGCCAGAAGAGGGCCCCAGATCTCGTTACAGATGGTTATGAGTCATCATGTGGTCACTGGGAGTTGAACTCAGGGCCTCTAGAAGAGCAACACAGTGATCTTAACCCCTGAGCCATCTCTCCAGCCCCAAGGGAATTTCTTGTTTTTAATAGGTGAGTAGTGCACATGTCTTGGTCAGGTAACTACAATAACTGTGAGCTCACATGTTTAACAATTCTGTCATGTCACAGCAATACTTGCCACCTATGGCTGAGGGCTTTGTTTTCAACAACAACAACAGCCTTATTCTATTATATTTCTGCAATATGTTTTCCTATAAGATATAGCTTCATGATCTCTAGGTATTGTGTGTGGGAATGGGTGATTAGAATCTCAGGTATTAAGCAGAAATTTGGTGAGTTAGGGATGAATAGATCATTTTACGTATACTACTTCTACCTGTTGTTAGAAGTAATTGCAATGAGAAAAACTGCTTCATAAACTTTATACTCTGAAGGTTTCCTTACTCATCCCTAAGTGATGAGTTTGTATAATGATATTGTTTATTATTTTTTAGTAATTTGGAAATACTTTGACATAAGTACAGATTAAAACTGAAATTAGAGGTACACTTCTATTCATTGAAAATAAGGAAAAGGACTATTCTGTCTTGGTACAGGTCATTTATTTCAGAAGATCTCTAAGATTCTTCTTTCTAAAAAATTATACAAATCCCTTCAAATGGGAGATAGAGGAGTTTTCTACACTTTATTAGGATCAAGGAAGTCTGTCTAACATGTGTGAAAAGTCACCTTTCTGGAAGACACTCTCTCATATCTCCTGGTTACTGTAAATTGTAGGGGTACAGTCCTACTGAACATTCTACTGTACATTGCAAAAATATCTTTTGTTATCAATTATAAAGTTTGAGTCTTATTTCTATTGAAGTCAATTAGTTAATATAAACAGTCCCTCTTCCTATCAAATGGATTTAGAATGAAATAACTGGGATGAGGAAAGATCATAGCACGAAAGAGCATAAATGTTTTTATAAGGAGAGATGTAGCTGGTCTTTGCAACTTTGTGGGTTCTTCTTTTTCCACCCTTTACCCCCCTTGTTCCTCCCCCCCCAACACTTGATAGGAGAGACACAAGGATAGAGAAGAAAGAGAAGACAGATGGCAAAAGAGAGAAAAAGAGATCCCTGAATGTAGTTTCTTTCCTTTTGTTTATCCTAGAAAACCACAGAGAAACTCGCTAAACACCCAACAACCACTGATCCTGCCTCTCCAGGCTCTTGTATCTATGTACTCTCTGAAAAGTTCTCAGAATTCCAAATGTCACACATGTGCAGAAATTATCTGCCTCTGGCAACATCATGCCTCTGCTAAAGCATGAGGCAAATCATAGCCAGCTGCTTCAAACAGTCTGAAGCAGCTCCACATCCCTCCACCTAGAAATAAAAGGAGAATACATTATTTTAATACTTCTGTGTGTTTTAATATCATGTGTTAGAGTTCAATATCATGTGTTACTGTTTAGTTTCTTTAATTAATTTATTTATATTACATTTCAATTGTTATCCCATCACTTGTATCCCCCCGCTCCTCCCTCCCTCCTGCTTTCACTCTATTTCCCTCCTCTATGTCTGTGACTGAGGGGGCCGCCTTCCCCTCTACATGATCATAGGGTACTGTTTAGTTTTTTAGAATGAAATTGTCAGCATCAAATGTCAGTGGAGACTTATGAGCTCCACAAATCCATGATGTTATCAAAAGTGTACATTCTTTGTCTAGCTGTTGGGCTAAGCAAGTGTGAAACTGAAATTAGGCTGGCAACAGGTCAGGTAAGATGCAGGCAGGCCAGGATGGGTGCGTCACTGGTGGTCATCACCAAACTAGTGGCAGCAGTGGAGCAGACTCTAGCAGCTTCTGAGGCTGTTTTGTCATTGCACTTTTCCTTCTAGAATAAATGGAGTCTTAAATGGTCATTGTAGAGGAGAGTGAGCATGCCAGAAAACCTTTATTTATGAACCTTGGGCAGTGGGAAGGGATTAGTGGGTGAGTGTGTTTGATTCATTGGGGCTAAGGGTACCAGGAAACTTCATCTACATGCAATGGTACATTACCTCATTTGCATGCAATAGCATGGAATCCTATCGTAAGAAGGAAACACAGTACTTATGTATAAGGAAAGAACTTTTAGGTATGACTAACGGTTATCTGCTTAAGGCTGGGCTCTCCTTAGCATATTGTGAGGATATCTCTAGGACTTCCCTGGTGCTTTCTGAACAGGTTTCTCATCAGGAAAGTATTGGGACTGTAATCTTCCTTGATGGACATGTGATGCTCCTTGGAGAACATGGGGGCCCCAGATCAGGGAAAGCGAGAACCTCCCTAAGATAGAGAGCCCGTTTTAATTGATCAAGCTCAGTTGGCTATCTGGATTTGCCAGACTTCAACCTCTCCAGCAGCACACCACAAAAGAGCATGCATGGACTGGCCCTAGGCCCACGACAAATATGTAATTGATGAGCAGCCTTTAATTTCAGCACTCAGGGAGGCAGAGGCAAGTAAAACTCTGTGAGTTCCATGCCAGCCTAATCCTCAAACCAAAGTGAGTCTGGGACAGACAAGGCTACACACACACACACACACACACACACACACACACACACACACACACACAACACTATCTCAAAAACAAAACAAAACAAAAAGAATTGTGTTAGAAATTTGGTTGGCATTCCATTGGTTCTGTGCATTTTTTTGTAAGATGGCCATTCTGACTGTTATTCTTATTGATCCATGAACATAGGAGAGCTTTTCATCTTCTGATTTCTTCTTGAATTTCTTTCTTCAATGACTTGAAGTTGTTATCATATTAGCATTTCATTTGTTTGGTTACAGTAACTTCAAGATATTTTATTTCAGGCTACGGTGAAAGGTGTTGTTCATTCACTTCTTTCCCCGTCTAATTTGCCATTTGTACATAGCATGGTTGATGGTTTGAATGAAATTACTTGGATACCAAATGTAAGAATATGCCATAAAGATTGTTACCATGGTCAAGGAGGCTTCATCCAAATGATTCAGGGATGGCTCCATATATGAAAATCAGTAAATGTAATCAACTATATAAACAAACTGAAAGAAAAAACACACTATTATCTTATTAGATATAGAAAATACCTTTGACAAAATCCTATATCCCTTCACAACAAAAGTTCTGGAGATATTGGAGATACAAGGTACATACAGAAACATAATAAAGAAAACTTAAAGCAACCCTATTGCCACATCAAATTAAATGGAAAGAAAAATCACAGCAATCTATTAAAATCAGGGGCAAAATGAGGTTTTTTTTTCTACTCTTTCCATATCAATTCTATATAGGACTTGAAGTACTAATTAGAACAATAAAATAACCAAAGGAGACCAACAAAATACAACTTGAGAAGGAGAAAGTAAAAATATTGTTATTTGCAGATGCTATAAGTGACTCTAAAAATTCCACCAGACCACTGCTATAAATGATTAACAACTTTCAAAAAAGTATTTGGCTACAAGATGAACTAAAAAAATTAGTAGGCCTATGTCTTAGTTAGTGATTTATTACTGTGAACACATCCCCATGAAAATGGCAACTCGTTTAAAAAATTTAGTCAAAGTGAAGACTTGAACATAAATACACACACATATGGACATGTGCTTTTTTAATAAAGAAGCTAAAAATACATATTGCAAAAACTTTAACATATTTAATAATGGTGTTGGTCAAAGTGGATGTCTACATGTAGAAGAATCCATATAGATGCATTTTGATCACCCTGCACAAAAATAAAGTTTACGTGGATTAGAGTCCTCAAATATAAACCAGGTAGACTGAACCTGATGGGCAATAGCTGAATGCATTGGCACAGAAAATGAATTCTGAACAGAACACTGATAATGCTAGAACTAAGATCAGCAATTAATAAATGAGACCTCATGAAACTGAAAAGCTTGCATAAGGCAAAGGACAGCATCAATAGGACAAAAGAGCAGTCTATAGAATCCAAACATATTTTTATCAACTTACATCCAATAGAAGATTAATAACCAAAACATATAAAGAATTCACAAAACTAAATATCAGAACCCCAAATAATCCAATTTAAAAATGAGTTTCAGATGTAAAAATAGAATTCTCAGTAGAGATATTTGAAATAGCTGAGAAACACTTGAAGAAATATTCAACTCCCTCAGTCATCAGGAAATGAAAATTAAAACTGCATTGATATTCCATCTTTAAATTGTTGAATTGCTAAGATCAAAAACACAAGTGACAGCTCATGCTGGTAAGGATGTGGAGCAGGAGGCAAACTCCATTGCTGGTAGGAGTGCAAACTTGTACAGAGACTATGGAAATGAATGGCAGGTCTCAACTGTCATAACTCCAGTTCCAGGGTATTCAGCACCATCTCATAGAAATATATACAAGCAAAACACCTATGCACATTAAATAAATAAATAGAAATAAATAAATCTTTTTCAAAAGACCCAGAAACACTACTCTTAAGCATTTACTCACAGTATGTTCCATCCTTTCATGAGGACACTTGCTCAGCCTTCTTCATTTCAGCTTCATATATAATAGCCAGAAGCTGGAAACCACTTACATGTCCTTCAACAGAAGAATGGATAAAAGAAACCCAGATTTAGCTGATGGACAGGACATTCTCCACTGTTGAATGGAGAGTGGGGTCTGACTTTCACATGAACTCCTGTGCCCCATTTTTTTACCACATACCCTTCATGGGGAGGCCTGGTGGCATTAAGAGGAAGGATAGCAGACTACCAAGAAGACACTTGATACCCTGTGAGCATATACAGGGGGAGGAGGTCCCCCTCAGTCACAGACATAGTGGAGGGGAGTAGAGGGAAAGCGGGAGGGAGGGAGGAATGGGAGGATACAAGCGATGGGATAACAATTTAGATGTAGTATGAATAAATTAATAAAATATTTAAGAACAGAAAAGAAATGTGGTACATTTATACAATGAAGTATTACTCAGCTGCTTAAAAAATGGCATCATGAAATTTGCCAGCTAATGGATGGAAATAGAAAAAATGATCCTGAGTGAGGTAACCTAGACTCAGAAAAGCAATATCATTAGATTCACTTATAAGTGATCATAACAAGCTAAAATGTGTAGACCCAGAGAGGTTATGAAAAGAGGGCCGGTCTAATTGGGATGATGGATCTCTCTGGGAATGGAAAAATAGGACAAATTTTACAAGCAGACTGGGGGCAGTTGGAAAGGGGAAACATTGGGAGAATTTAGGTAGGGTATGGAGGAAGAGAGTACTGGGAAAGAAGGCTGGAATTATAGGTCATTTGGTAGGGGATGAAAACCTTGTGCAATGAAAGCTTCCTTGAATCTACTTAGATTACCCTAGTGAGAACTCCTAGTTAATAAGGGCCACAAAGTCTCAACTGGCCATGTTTTGTAGTCAGTCACAACTTCCAGTGGAGGGACTGGACTGCATTTAATTGAGCTGTTGGCCAAGAGGGTTCCATGCAAATACCTAAACAACCCAAGCTGTTGCTAAGACAGAAGATTGAATTTTGCAAACTGACAGACAGGGGGCGATGCGGGCCACAACAATCATTGCTGAGGACAATGCTCGCATAGCTCATTGATCTTGCAGAAATCCAGCTGATGCCTACACAGAGCCCTCATCCCTATGTTTTTAGTTTCTATGGAGTGCCTAGGTTGGTGTCCATATTTTTCTTTTAGTAGCTACAAAACTTTTAAAAATATATTTTATTAATTTATTCATATTACATCTCAATTGTTATCCCATTCCTTGTATCCTCCCATTCTTCCCTCCCTCCCATTTTCCCCTTACTCCCCTCCCCTATGACTGTGACTGAGGGAGACTCCCCCCACCCCGTATATGCTCATAGGGTATCAAGTCTCTTCTTGGTAGCCTGCTATCCTTCCTCTGAGTGCCACCAGGTCTCCCCATTCAGGGGATGTGGTCAAATATGAGGCACCAGAGTACGTGTGAAAGTCAAGGGATTGAACTAGAAATGATCATAATGAATGAGTTAACCCAGAAGCAGAAAGAGTTAAATGGTATATACTCACTTGTATTTGCACACTAGCCCAAGGAGCATGTCCCAAGAAAGCCTTCACTAATCAGGAAACTGGGACAGAGGGGAGGACATCCTATTGGAACTCTAGAAGGCAGAAGCATGAGAGAATGGCAAAGTTGAAGGATCCAGAGGATCCTAGAAACCTACAAGAAGAAAATTATGATAGGCAGATTTGGGCCCATGGGTCCCACCCAAACTATGGCACCAGCCGAGGACAATACAGGCTGTAAACTTCAAACCCCTACCCAGATCTAGCCAATGGCAGGACATTCTCCACAGTTGAGTGGAGAGTGGGGTCTGACTTTAACACGTATTCTGGAACTACAAAACTTTTGACCTATAATCTGCTATGACAATGGTGTCACAGAACTTGTAGGCACAGCCATCTAATGGCTTATTTGACTTAAGGCCCCATCCATGAGAACATACTCATATCCAAGACTACTTCTGTAACCAAGAAAAAGAGACTAGATAACACACAGAATTAGGGAAAAACTAAACACTACTGGTCTAAAACGATGTAAATAAATAAACTAATGATATTCTTCTATACTTATTGATCAATGGTTTTCAGTCATCATCAGGAAGACTTCCTCTGGCAGAAGATAGAAAAAATGCAATGATCCACAGCTAGATATTATGTGGAGAGAGACAGACACACACACACACACACACACACACGAGAGAGAGAGAGAGAGAGAGAGAGAGAGAGAGAGAGAGAGAGAGAGAGAGAGAGAGTATACATTGCAGGTCTTTATCACATTCATCCTCATGAAGCTCAGGAAATCCCATGGAAGAAGAGAGGGAAAGATTGTAGGAACCATAGAAGATAGAGGACACCAGTAGAATAAAGGTCCTCTGAATAAAAAAAGCAAGACACATACATGTGCACAGAGATGGACACCACAAGCACGGGGCCTACATGGGTCCACACCAGATCCTCTACATAAAGCAATTAGCTTATGGACTCTTGACTGTGAGACTGAATGGGTCTCTGACTCTTGTTCCTTCTCTTGGAACTGTTTTCTTCCTGTTTTGTTGCAATGTCCAACTTGATATGATAGTTTTTGTTTAACCTTGTTAATATTTTATTTTGTTAGTTTGACTATTATCTCTTAGGAACCTGTTCTTTTCTAAGGAGCAACAGAAAGTCAGTGAACCTACTGGGGAGGGGTGGTAGTGAGGAAATAGGAAGAGTGAAGGAAGGGGAAATATAATCAGTACATATTATATTTATTTTCAATAAAAAATGTACTTAATGATTGTGAGGGTTTTTTTCCGTACATATAACACAGATCTTCAGTTTTCAGGGAGAACATTCCACCATAAATTTATGTTTATTTTTATTTTATTCTCAATTTTTAAAAGATTTGTTTATTTTTATTTTGTATCTATGATGACTTTGTCTGTATGGATCTATGTACATTGTCTATCTGTCTTACATGGCTTTTAAAAATAATTTATTTTTATTTTTTGTGCATTGGTGTTTTGCCTGCATGTGAGGGTGTTAGATTCCATAGAACTGGTGTTGCAGACATTGGTGAACTGCTGCACTGTGGGTGTGGAATTGAACCCAGGACCTCTGGAACAGTACCCTGTGTCCCTAACTGATGAGTCATCTCTCCAGCTGCCTCTGTCTTTTGACATCAGAGTAAGCCTACCACCTTATTTGTCATTGGGGATGTAAACTTTGTAAGTACAATTCTATATTGATGGAGGTGATTATCAGAATGCCAAGACTCAATCCTAAACTTATATGGAAGACTGAAAATGCAAATCTCATGGGAAGAACAAGTTTTTATTCATGGATTATTTTACTTAAAAACCTAATTCTATAGCAGAGGAGGTAATAATTCACATGCCACTTAAGAGTCCCAGTTTGTAAAATGGGACAGATGTAGAAAAGGAGGCAGTATCTTTAGTTTGTAGAGACCACTTCAAAAAACATGGTGTTTAAATTTTTAAGGTAGTTTTAGCTCTTAATGATATGTTCTTGGCCAAGAAGATCAATTTTTTAATGCACTACTTTGTGAAATGATGCTATGTCAGTGGTGCCTGAGTTCTCATTTACCCTATTGTATTGCTTACCTTGAGGGATGCATTTGGTTTGGCTGAATAATCCTATGAGGACCACAAATGCTACAGTTACATTAGCTGTGTTTCTGCAATTCAATTTGCTTTTAAAATCCACAAAATGCTTTCAGCTGGTTGTGGCAACTTCACTCTGTCTATAATTAGATTGTTATTAGCGTTAAAAGACAAATCTGAGGGGAGCTTTTTTTTTTCCCTGAAACTTTAGGCATATCAGACCTGACAAATTTCCCTGAGATGTTTCTCTAGAGATTTAGAATCTTTGGCTTTAAAAAGATTTAAATTAGTCACAGGGCACCAGCAGGAGCACTCTAAGATTTTGCTTATTCGCAATCTTTAACTAATTGCCGGGTTTAAATGGCAGCCAACTTAAAAAAAAATCAATAGATTCCCTGCTCAAATGTTGGGATTATAAAAACACCACTTTGTGTATCATATTTTTTCATTTGACACTGAATAAAACTATTTTCAAGCCCCAATTTGTACAGTCTGCCAAGCTCTGTGTTATTTGGTCTCAAACAAATATTACATTTAATCGTCTCTAATCAGTTTAATGGGTGGAAGAAACAAAACAATTGCCTTGCAGATTTTCTAAATGCCAACCTTGCATGTCTGGTCATCAATAACACATTATTGCTTTGAATGGAAGTGAAATTCAAGACAACTGATGCCTCAGCTGCTGAGGAAGCACTGGAAGCATCAGTTGATGGAGAGGTGCTTGTGCAGGAAAATTGCTTCACAGGGAGCCCAGCCATGGGAAACTCTAACTGTTCTGCTTCAGCTGACTGAAGGATGCTATGCGTGGACTCATTTCAGATGCAACAGATTATCTGAAAGACAAGATCAGGATCTTTAGAGGCTCACACACTCACTATAGAGAATAGCTAAACTTAGAGAGTTAATTTGTATCTCAGTCCTGGGTGAAAGCCATACCTGCAAATTATTTGACACTGCTTCCCTCTAATGAGGGGCACAGTAACCTCTCATCTCAATGTGGGTGGAATTTTTTTCACAGCCACAGCAAACAGAATACAAAAGAGAGTAGGCAAAGCACTAGGACTTCTGGGAGGAAGAAAGAAAAGGCTATACCTGCAGCTCTTGAATGTCTCATGTGGAATGCATGTTTAGGGAGTTGGTGGCTAACATGAAGGAAATCTGGTGATCCTAAAAGCTGTATAAAGAGTCAACATGGTCAGTGTACACAAGAAATGGGTCGAGGGTTGCTTGCTTTTTCTAATTGGCAATCTCAGGCTAGAATAATAATATAAATGCTTTCAAAATGTTACAGTCCAACCTCCATCAGACTCAATTTATGAGCCATCTGGAGTGAGAACTGACCAGGTAAACCCTGTTAATTATCAGAATGAAATAGGCCATCAGGAAAAGAGAGACATCTGTGAGTCCAACCTTGTTCTTAGGTTTGGAGATATGGGATGAAAATAAAGAAGGGGGAATATAGAAATATATAGGAATGATAAGACAAAAAGTGGACTAGTGAATCTACTCCTCAACTTAATGCCTTAATTGTTACTCAAAGATTATTTTTAATTCACTGGTATAGAATTTTGCATATAGTTGAAAATAATGTTAATTATATACATTGGCATAGAATTCAAAGTTAAGGTTTTTCTTCACACACATTATATATATTTCTACTCTAATATACTGTATTGTACACATGCAACTCAATTATAATACAAGGTTTCCTTCCAATACTTTGAAAGTGCTATTTCATGCTGTTTAGAATAAGTAAGTTATACAAGTTAACTGTTAGTTTATCAAACCATGGTTATATCAATTGCTATTCTACTTTCATCATAAGAATGTATATCCTAGGTGTAACAAATAAATATGATTATATAGAAAGATAAGATAAAATAGATAGACAATGTATTTAAAAACCTAAGAGACCTATAGAATATGGCATTTAGAGATGTTTTGATTATTGACAATGAGACAGGTTAACTCCTAGCAACATCCAGTCTACCTCAAAGAAGTAGAGGAACATCAAAGAACCTCATTATGGAGATAGCTTCTAATGTGGAAAACTAGCTACTGGATAAAACTTCCTCATTTCTACCACTGACAGAATTCTGTCTAAAAATGGGCAATCGTGGATACAGGCAGAGTTGACAAAAATCTCTGCCAAGAGAGGTTAAGCCAATCCTCATTAGTTCCTGTCTCACAACTATGTCTGTCAGATATACTTGGCCAGAGGCTGAAGATGATGCTCCAACATTATAGAGAATTTTGTGTATGCCTGTTCAGGGAGCAACCTGTCTCTGTCATTTTTTTCACATTGGATGCTGCTAACCTACATGTCCTGTTTACTCAGGTAACTAATTTTATTCCTTCTCAAGTCTCTGATGGGGTTGAATACCAGATAGTTTAGTTTTACAATTAAGCCTAGTTTTTCTAGGGGTTAAAATGTTTTTTGTTCTATATAGATGTTTTAAGTTGATAAAGATGAGATAGGATAGATATTGATTTTCATTTGCTGTTTAAAGTAATATGTGTAGCTAATGTATCGATGAGTGTGAACAGAGCTGTGAAATAATGATATAAAAGTGTATGATGGTAACAAGAAGGAAAGAGACTGATTGTACCTAGAAGGAAAAGAGAAGGCTTCAGACGAGTTTTTTTCAGTTTAATACTCTACTTTATTATCATAAATTTTGTTTTTATAGATGCCTTGGCCACAGTGTCTCTTCATAGCAATAGAAAATTAATTAAGACATTGTCCAAAGGATTCCCAATCAAAACAGTACAGTGGTTGATTGTTTTACTTCTTAACTATTGTTGCATTAATATCTTTATCCCAGTCCTCATATCTGTGAACAGATGATTAGATAAAGAATTTATGCTATCACTTGAGTGCTTGATATTAGCCATTCTGAAGTCTGTATGATGGAATCCCAGAGTCCTTTTTATTTGCATTTCTCTGATGACTAAGTCCATTGATCATTTTTATGAATGCTTCTGGGCCATTTGAGATTCTCTGTTTAGCTCTGTACCCCATTTTAATTGGGTTATTTGGTTTCTTGGTGTTTAATTTCTTGGGTTCTTTATGTTTTGGATATTAGCTCTTTGTCAGATTTAGGATTGGTGAAGACCTTTTCCTAATTTGTAGACTGTTGGGACCTTTGCCTTACAGAAGCTTTTCATTTTCAAGAGGTCTCATTTATTAACTGTTCATTTTAGAGCCTGAGCTGTTAGTATTTTGTTCAGGAAGTTGTCTCATGTGCCAATGAGTTCAAGGCCCTTCCCACTTTCTCTTCTAATTGATTTAGTGTATCTGCTGTTATGTTGAGGTCTTTGATACACTTGGGCTTGAGTTTTTTGCAGGGTGATAATTATAAATCTATTTGCATTTTTCTACATCCAGAACCTAGGTAGACCAGCACCATTTGTTGAAGATGCTGTCATTTTTTCCATTGTACAGTTTTCCCTCCTTTGTCAAAAGATAAAATACTTAAGTGATAACACATGATGGGAAAAAAGTGAAGAAAGGGGAGCACTCCTCCATCGCTAGTAGGAGTGTAAACTTATACAACCACTTTGGAAATCAATCTGGTGCTTTCCCAGAAAATTGGGAGTAGGGCTACCTCAAGACCCAGCTATACCACTCCTGGATATAGACCCAAAAGATGTTGTAACATACAACTCGGACATGTGTTCATCTATGTTCACAGCAGCTTTATTCATAATAGCGAGAATCTGGAAACAACCTAGATGTTCCTCACCTGAAGGATGGATTCAGAGACTGTGGCACATTTACACAATTAAACACTACTCAGGTATTAAAAACAAGGAAATCTTGAAAAGTTCAGGCAAGTGGATGGAACCAGAAAAGATCATCCTGAGTGAAATAAAGCAGACCCAGAAAGACACACATGGTGTATACTCACTTATATGTGGATTTTAGTCACATAGCAGAGGATAAACATACTATAACACACAGACCCAAAGAAGACTAATAACGAGGTATATCCAAGGGGGAATGTTTAAGTCTCACTCAGGAGTGGAAATAGAATAGACAGGGGTAGTGATTGAAAAGAGGGAACAAAGTTGGAGGGGAAGCACTGAATGATATTTGCATGGGAACAGTAGAGGCAGAAGAATGACGGCCTATAGAGAAAGGAGAAATTATGGATACAGGGCATCTTTGTGACCAGCTGGAGACCTAAGTCAGGGTAGGTTCCTAGGAGGGGCAATAGAGACTGAAGAACACATTCTCGCATTATACAAGTCTCCTCATAGTGGTAGAGAAGCACCAACCCATCCACAAAAACTTTGACACAAAATTCACCCTGCCTGCAAGATGTGAGGGAATAAAGATAGAGCAGAGACTGAGGGAATGCCCAAACAATGCTTTCTCCAACTGAAGACTCATCACAAGGGAGAGAAGCAACTCCTGACACTTTTAACAATAATCTGTTATGCTTGCAGACAGGAGCCTAGTAGAGTTATTCTCTAAGAGGCTTCACCACCCAGAAGCCCCTTGAAACAGTTGCTGAGACTCCTAGCCATATATTGGGTGATATGTAGGTAGTCTTGTGGAAAAGTGACGTGGGTGAGGGGGAGACGGGACCTGGATATGACAGGAATTTTACAAGAAGACCAACACAACCAACTACCCCAGGCCCAGAGGGGCCTTCTGAGACTGAAACACAGGTCAAGGACCTTGCATGGACCGGACTTAAGCTCCCTATAAAGATGTAGCCAATGGGCAGCTCAGGATTCATGTGGGTCCTCTAACAAGGGGAGCAAGGCTCTCTCTGACATGGACTTTCTTGCCAACTTTCCCCTGGAGGTACTGCCTTGCCAGGCTACAGGGGCAGTGAGCACACTCAGTCCTGATGGGTCTTGATCACATAAGGTGAATAGGAAGGGATTTTACTTTTTTCTGAGGAATAGGAGAGAGTGGATATGTGAGAGGGAGGGATATTAAGACTGGAAAGTGAGGAGGGATGGGGGGCTAGGACTAGGATGTAAAGTGAATAAATAAATAAAATTCAAAAATGTATGCTGTATACATAGAATGAAACTTATTAGGCCATGAAGAGAAGTAAATCACATTCTCATTAAGTAGATGGAACAGAGGACCATTATATAGAGCAAACTAGACCTTACTTTATAAAGACATCAGTGTGTATTCTTACATATACAGAATCTAGATTTCATTTTATATATGTGTGTTCATGTACACTTTTGTGTATATATCTGTATGTATATTTATGTTTACATATATTTAGCAGATTTTAAGGAAAAGGAAGAGAACAAGTGAGGTCAGTGGAATACGTATCAGATTTAAGCAGAAAGGTAGACAGTTTGGGTAGAAAGGATCAGTAAGAGGGTGGAGTGGATGGCAAAGGCCATTGGGGAGTAGGGAGAACAAAAACAAAGTATAATGGCATATGAATGGATGTAGAAATGTTATCTTAAAACTCATGACAGTAAGTGTTATCATTTAAAGAAAAGATAAAAACAATATATTGTGGTATGACTCAGCTTGCTGTTTGATTACAAGCTCTAAATGACATCATAGCCAATATCTATTTCTGTTCTCCATCCTTACAACTATCTACATTTCATGTAGTAATGGTGAAAGACACTTGTTTCTAAACAGTTAATTCTGAATCTCTAACCTTGATATTACTTTCTTTGCTAAGATGAAAAGTACGAAATGGCCTATGATTAAAGAAAGTATAGCCAATAATGTCTTGAAAAACCAAGTAACAAAAATCTACATTTTCTTTCATTCTTCTTCATAATCAGAGTGAAACATTCATTTAAAAGGAAAATAAGCTTTGAACTTCAAACTGCTGTAAAGGTTTAAGAAACATATATCTGGTCTTATTTGAAATAATGTCTTTAAAGAACTTTAAATTCAAGAAGGTAGAAAATGGCTTCCTTGGTATCATGCTTGCCTCATAATTATAAGAATCCCCAGATGTGCTAATAAGCTCAAGGTTCAGTAAGAAACCCTGTCCTTTTCATAGATTTTTTCCATATTGAATCACTAACAGGTTTTCCATGAATGCTGGTCAGACTGAATAACGTCCTCCCTCATTTTAAGATTCTCTAGGTACCACCATTGACCACTGTCACATCTATCACGAATGTAACTGGCAAAACTCAAAAATGATATTAGGATTGCTTTGCTTCATTAAGTTAAGCACAATGTATTTTCCGAAACATTCACAGTTCAAAGACTTCATTTATCTCCTGTAGACTCATAATCTTTATTAATAGATTAATAACTAGTTGAGTCTAGAAAAAATAGATGTAGCATCACATGACACCCACCACCCCTGGGACTTTCTGTGACAAAACAAGCTGCCACATAATCCCGCCAGCTCAAATGTGCTTTCTCTAAGCAACTATGGAAGGTAAGAGACATCCATCTACTATTCAGATTGGAGATTTTTCTGATGCATCAGTTACTGAATTCTTTGTATTTATTTCTATATCTTCTTTTCTATAAACAAGAACAAAATATATGTTTATAGGCACTGAACTGGAGTAGGCCAAAGCTTCTAAAAAGAAACAAAAAAGTTAAAGAAAATATTTGGGTGATCAGAAAAAAAAGCAGATTATGAAAAAATAAAAATAAAAATATCCAGGAATAGAGAAAAGGTAAGTACCAACTGAGTCATCTGACCATTGTGTCAAAGTAAAAGAGAATCATCCTTTTGTCATATACAGAGCTTGGCAGTGCACATTTCAACATCTATCCTGAAATTTTACCCAAGTAAACCACAGGAAGTGGTATGGGAAACATTATTTTCTTTACGTTTTCTGTATGTATTTATATTTTCTTATTTTTTCACATTTACCCATTAATGAACTCTTTAAAGTTTTGTTCTCTATGGAATTTTGTTTAGTTTACTATCATCATTCTAGCAACGTAACAATACTATGAACAACATAGGTCTATCATCAAATAAAAACTTACTCTTTTATGAAATTCCACTTACTATATAATATATGTTTGTATACAATGCCAGTGTGCACTACACAATATTTATTGTACACACTGTAAAATGCCTACATAATTCATTGAACACGGAGGTGTAAAGCTAGTGCCCATGTATATATTCCACCCCTATGTTCCAATATCTTTGGTACAGGAAGATACGATAAACACTATCAAAAGAAAACTATAAACACCAAGCAGAGAGTGAGAGACCTCGGAACACTTTGGCCCAAATGGGATGTCGCCATCAACTCTCTCCCCTCAGAATTCAGATACCACCAGGGAAGAGGAACAGAAAAAAAAATGTAATTAAGAGCCAAAGAGGATGGACGACTCCAAAAAATAAGGTCCTCTAAATCATCATGAACAGAGCTCATATAAACTCTCAGAAACAGAAGAATCATTCCCACAGTGTGCAATCTGTACCAGGTCCTCTGTGTTTATATTATATCTTCCCATTGGTGTTTTTATGAGATTCCTTAGTGTACAAACAAGCAGGTCTCTGATATTAGTGCCTTCTCTTGGGTTCTTATGTTTGCTTGTCCTGTCAAACTTCAATGTGATAGGGTTTGTTATGTCTCATTATATTATATTTTATTTTTGGAATAAATGAATTAACTAATGAGTAGATGAATAAAGAAAAACCAAGCCACTAGGGTTAAGGTTAAAAACTGAACTGATCTCTGGGCTGGGAAAGGAAATTCGGTTTTCTCCAAGAGAACGACATTGGACTTATCACCTAATCCAAGACAGCTTTATATTCAGGATTCATAGACCAACATATAATGGATTACACAGATTTTGTTGTTGGTGTTGTTTTGTCTGTGTGCTTTTATTTGGGTACCATTTATTGGGTTTTTATTTATTTCTGGTTTGGGGTTGTGTTTGTTGTTCTATTGTATTTATTTTGGTTTTTGAGAAAGAAGTTAAAGTGTGATGGGTAGGGAGGGGGAGAGAATCTAGAAGGATTCGAGGAAGGGAGACCATGTTCAATATATGTATATATAGTAGTCTTAAATAATAAAACTATATTTAATGAACAAAAATACTCACTTACTGTATGGTATATGTCTATATGCAATGGCAGTTTGTACCATACAACATTAATTGTACATATTATACACCTCATGCCATGACTTGTACTCATGTAATATCTAGTGGACAATAGCTGTCTTGTTCTTCTGACTCCAGGAAGGTAATACATTATTTCTTTTCTGCCTTTCAGAAGCAGCTAAAAGTCACATATTAATCAATTAAAATTAATAATATATGGAAAGTGTTTAGAACCTTATCTATCAATTTCTCTATTCAAATGCTCATAGAATGTTTGCTCTTTCAACATGGACAACACAAGCTGTAAATGCTATGAATTTATTTTTATTCCCTGGTTTATTTTCTTTCATTTAAGAACCCATTTGACCTTAGGTTTCTTTATAAACAGACTGTTAAGTAGAAGGACTGTTACTCATAAGTATTGATCCTCTTACAGTAATGCTTCTTGCGTTTTAGGAGCATAGAAAAGATTTAGAATTATTGAACCATCCTTCATTTTGTTTTTCTAGCAAACAAGTCAGAATTTATTATATTTCATCAAATGTTTCTCCAAAATATGTCATACCAAAATTATATCTCTTATGTACTTTGTGCTTTATTACATTTTTCTTTGTAACTGCATAATGTTGTAATGACAGTCCCAAATTCATAGAGTTAAAAAAAAAATTAGGACAACCATTTCTTTTGAGATAACTTATGAGACTGTAATTTTAGTTTAATTTCTAATTCTACTAGTGTAAAAGACCCAAATATTTCCACAATTCTTATGCTGTGGGAAATAGGTTTTATTTTGAAGGGTTAAATTTTATTTTAAAATTTTACCTAAAAGATGAATCATTTACCAAAAATAAGTGTTTAAGAAACAAAGCAACAACTAGAAATCAAAATATGTTTATTCCATAATTTGTGGCCGTTTATTCTGTTTCCAAGGATGAACTTTGAATACGTCATTGATAACCTGGAAACTGGACAATTAGGTGACATCTTTATTGCAGGAGGCAGAGGCAGGTGAAT